>NC_043001.1:38211410-38231410 GCF_006345805.1 Octopus sinensis | reverse complement strand
AGGAGAAGAATTGTGTCAGGGGTTAGTATAAGGGTGCAGAACAGAAAGGTAGTGATGATGGATAGTTTAAAAAAGAGGGGCCAGTGCTATCCCATGTTATAGATATCATCATCACTATTTTACATCTTCCATGCCAGTATAAGTTGGTCAATTCAGCAGGAGCTGAGCAAGATACTGTCCTCTGGTTCATTAGATCCTGTCAATCCATTTAACTATCTAAATCCAGCTTTATTTGAATTTTGTTTTGAAACTTTTGATTCACTGCAAAATACATTTTGCCAGTCATTATGATGCAATATTAATGAGTCTCATCAAACAAAACATACACTTTGATTACATTCCTACTTTAAAATTATTGAAATACAACAGTTCCATTTTATATTTGAAAAAATCCTTTTCATTTTGTTATTCACATATTTTCATTGTGGAAAATATGAACTATCACACATAAATAAGCCAACGTGACTATGTACATATGTGAATACAGTAATCCCTTGACTATCACGGGTGTTACGTTCCAAAACCTCTCACAGAAATAATTAACATCCAAAAAAAAATACAAATACCTGTCAGCTGCAGAAACCTGGATATATTGAGGAGTCTGCGATATAAATTTACATATATTAGCCAGAAAATTCTGCGATGTACTGGGTGCACGATAAGTGAACCATGATATGGCAAGGGATTACTGTATACAGAAACACACAAATATCAACACATTTGTATGTATATTTAATGTCAAATTCTTTCATGTACCCTTTAAGTTAAATAATTCTTGCAAATTTATGTATGTATATATATATATTTGTGTGTGTATATTTATATCATGTATATGTATATATATATATAAAGCCTGTACGGCTAATAATTCGCTTACCACTTGTGATGGTATTTTAATAATACCATCCCTATATATATATATATATATATATATGTATATGTGTATATATGTATGCATGTATTTACAGATACAAGTTTAAAACAAAATGTCAAATATAATTCACTGAAATATTTTGTTTTGATAAAGGTTTGATATAACAAAGAATTGCTTAGTGTTGAAAACAGTTGATAACAAAATCATGTTAAATCGCATTTTAATATTTGAAGTTGATAATTTTTGTAAATTATGTCATTTTGATTTTTGAATCTCATTACCTTATTATATATAAATAGCCTGTAAGAATAATATTGTTAAAATTTATATACAAATTTACTAACTTAGCTTAGTGTCTTGTCAAACTAGTTAAATGACTGAAAGACTGAATACAATATAGTATGTGATGTAAGTAGTGGCTGAGCAAATGAATCGTTTTGTTTTGGGATGATTAATGCTTGTCCTGTAAGTCCACATGCTTCTATGTGAAACACTTAAATTTATTTTAAATCTTTTCCTTCTGGAAAATTGGTAGAAAGCTTCCAATAAAATTGTCAGCAATTGACAGTTTTTTCAATTGCTTGCAATTTTTCAGACAAAGACTATCTGAGTGTCTGACCAAAGAATCCTCATTGGATATTATTTATAAAACTTCACTTTTTGAGCACTTTTGAAAATATTAATTCTTGTCTATTAATTGTACTTATAGAATGAGTCTATCAAAGCTCTCATTCAGTATCGATTTAGTTTACCACTTGAGCTTTTACATTTGTTACCTATGTAAAGAAACGATGACATGAAAATTAAAAAAGAAAAATTATTTTCTGGCTTGAAAATTTCAAAAATTTAATTTTTCTGAGACTGTCTTTTATTGTCATCTCTTAGATTTCTTATTTATTTACCAAAGGTTCATTCCATACATATGGTCAGAAAGATTAGAGTTGGAGTGATATAAAAGGCACATGTGTTGTTAATTGTTGTCATTCCTGCATTTTCTTTTCATCTGAACTTTTTCTCATAAAAATTACCACCACCACTATTTACATTCTTATTTAGAATATAGAAGCTAGGATGAATTTATGAAGAAATATTTGTTAATTGTCTTATATATAAAATTACATGTGATTTATAATTATACTCATCAGTAATTCCCTATTCCAAGAGGAAGAGAAAAATAGTCTGCAAGTTGCTTCTAGTAATAAAAATTTATAGGGCACAGTTATTGTTTATTTACTAGTGTAATATTAAGTCAGAATATAGCTTACTTGGGTTATAAGTAAGATGAGCTTGAGAAGAAGAGAAAGGTATTCATTTTCTCATCTTGGTTAAGATTGAAACGGTTTTAGAGCAATGATTGAAAGAAATCAACCATGTAAAAAGGAGCTGATGTACTGGATACATTTGCAAATCAATTTGAAATGAATTTTTGAAACATTGAATTGTTGACAAGAACTTTCTGTCTGAATGGGCGTAAAAATTTTTCTTAGTTTTTTCCTTGTGTTTTGTGGAGCAGTGTAGGAGTGATTGATTACCTGGTTGATATAGTGATTGAGTCATTTATCTGTCTGTTATAATTCTAATATTTCTGGCTTCTTGAGTAACAGGCAATTAGGCTTTTAAGACATGATTTTAGAAATGAGTTCATCAAGGTATAAAATCTTATTATTTATTTAATTATTGCATATAAAATAATATGTGTTTGCTCATTTAAAAAAATTTTTGCATTGGTAGCTGGCAGATCCATTTCAGAAATTTTGTAATCTTACTCATGAGGTTTGAGACTATCTGTTGAAGCAGGATCATAAATATAAATATTAAAGAGAATTGGATCTTGTATTCAGTCTATAATCATCACTTGCTTCATTTACAATGATAATTTAAGTGCCATTCTTTTGCATAGTAAGTTAACCCTTGTGAGGATACTTATATGTATGTATGCATGCGCATATATACAACTAGAGAATCATTCTCCACACAGGTAAGACTGGCAAACCTATACAACATACTACTGGATACCTACCGGGAATTGATACTTAAACAGCTGCACAAGTACTACTGTATTGTACCAAACTGCTCAGAGAGATATTGACCTCAAGACTCAAGATCTTGTCTTATATACTTAGCTTAGAAGATAGAAAAGAACCTTTCAAACCCCATATAATTATAAAGTACCATAATGAAAATTTTGCTGCAAACCCTTCCATTCACCTCCTCTTGTCCCTCAAGCTCTGATACAGGTAGGATTAGTAAAGTTATATCTGGTAGAATTCTACCCCACCTTCATTTTATGATTACACTAAACCTCTAGACTAACAACATTGAAGTCATCCAATGGTTTAAATCCTTAAGCCCCAATGGTAAATACAAATTCATTCAAGTAGATATAGACCAATATTATTCCAGTGTATCTCCTATCCTACTTAAAGCCCTCATATTTGCACTAAAATATCTTCCCCAACTAGAGATGATATCAATATTATCCTGGCAGCCCATCAAACTATTATGAAATTCAACGGAAAACTTTGGGCCAGCAAAGATACCTCTAACTACTTCAACATCCCAATGGGGGCAAGTGATTCAGCCCAAGTTACTGACCTCATGGGTTGTTACCTGCTCCATTGTCTCCAGGACCAATTCTGTAAATATTTCTGGCAGTTTATATAGGGATGACATTCTGTTTGCAATCCCAAACTCTAGTAACTATAAGGTAGAACAACTTAGGAAAAGAATCAGATATTTCTTTAAAAATGTGGGCCATGACATCTTTTTCAGTTCCAATATTAAAACTGCTAATTTCCCAGACGTCACTCTAGATTTACAAAACAACACCTGTCTATCATAAACTCGGGCAGAACCTTGTGTTAACTTTTCTTCAAATCACTCACTCCCATTTTCCTAACATCCATTGTGGACAGTGTGTTTTATAGGATCTCATCCCTAGCCAAAGAGATATTTGAGCAATATACTGAATATTACAACTGCTCCTTACACTGTGCCAGAGATAAAAAAAACCCAGTTAGATACTTCCCTATATGGAGTGTTCCTTTGTCTCCTGAACCTGACACTGCAGATACATATGCTCTTTCAGATAGAATCTAAGGTAACCCCTGTATTTCATCCTGTCCCTATTCCCCCAAATTTTACTGTAGTAGCAAACCCAATTGGCACTCTTTCCCAGACAGGGATTCTGGATCCCAAATCCGCCACTGCCCATCAAAATCCATTCCAGCATGCACTTCCCTACCCTAAGGCATACTCAGGTAACCCCCTAGAATGGGATGAGTTATATTTATATTTTCTTAACCCAATTATCTCCTTACATCTTCCTCTCTGCACATGAGAATATGCATGTGTGCCTGCACACAATGGGGATACTATAAGCACTCAGTGAACATGCACATGCGCACAGATATGCAAATATATAGTTTTACTGTTAAGTAGTAAGCCACCAATTTAATTACAACTGCATGTTCCCCTAATGGCTAGAAACTTTATCTCCCATCTCCCTCTCTTTCTTTCCTCTCCTTTCTTCTCTCCTAGAAAATTCACCTTACTCCCACTCCTTAATATTCAACCTCTTTTCCTTTTCTTCTCATTCTTGACCATTTCACTTCTAAAAGTTCTTTTCTTTTAATTCTGTATATGCATGGATGCCACAATATATTTATTTTTCTTTTACAAAAATGACCCCAGCTTAATAACCTAAATTCCCCTTTTCTTCATTCTTAATAGCTTCAGACAATTGCTCACTCCCATATTTTGACCTCTTCTATTCTATTATGGGCCATTTTATTTCTTCATATATGTTTTTCTATTTTGTCTTTTTTTTTTTACTCCATTCTTCCAGCTTCACCATTCATTTTAAATTATAGCAGGTTAACTTAGGATTCCTTAATACCCTCCATCTGAACAGCTAAGTTTCATATCTATTCTGCTAGTATTTTGATGGCCTCAAATAATGTAAGACATTGCATGAGTATTGATCCTTGAAATGGCATAGTTATACCATATTCAATTGATAATGAAAAAGCAGTTTCCAAAAATTTACCTAAAACTTGTGTATGATACTGCCTAAATAATGCTCAGAAAACATTTTAATGTCTTAGATATTTCTCCTTTTATATTTTATTTAGTCTTTAAGTGTGTAAATAAAACAAATATATTGAGTTTGATGTGTATATTTATAAGTTTTATGTTTGTAGGAGTTTTACTTTGCTTTTATCTTATGTGCAGAAGTCACATACATCAGTTTGAGGGATGTAGAATAGTGCCAAAATGTTAATATATAATGCAGATGGTTGTTGTGTTGAAAACTATATTTGTTATTTAGATATTCATCCACTTGTTATTTAAAACACTCACACCTAATTGATTTAGTTGTTATCACCAGAAAACTGGGAAACATGTCTGTCCACAGCTGCTGCCTACTACCTTATGTGCTCTCTCTCCAAATATTTTTCAGCAACTCATCAATAATCATTTCTTCCATTTTTTTTTTTTTTTCACATTACTCTAAAATGTTGCTTTTAGAGTAATATTGCTTTTAAAAAATTCTTTTGCAATCTACATATGTTTAAAATATATAAATAAATGGTTCTTTATTTGGAATTGCCTTTTATTCATTATGAATTAAAGTACTCAAATAATAATGATAATAATAATAATAATAATGATAATGATAATTGGCTCATCATATTCTGTGATATTGCAAAAGGTGAAGGAGTTAGAGCAATTTTGACTTAGCACAAACTTAATATTGTTTTTATAGTAATATAATGATAAATAAAATCAATATTAATAATAATACTAAAATCTGACACAAATATGGTGTCTTATACAGAAGGGAGGAAACCTGGAGTTGCCATATATATGGTTTTTCTAAGAACATTAGTAATTTGTGTGTAATGATTCCACGTGGTGATCAAAATTGGGCTGTAAACTTGTTTACTGAAAAGTTACCACCTCACAATAATACAAACAATGATTACAGAAGCTGTATCAGTTTCAATAACAACCATAAAAGTCACAATGATGGTATTGAATATTTTTGCAAAGATCTTTGTGCTTTAACTAGAAGAAATGAAAAGTTATATTGTCCAAAAAATTACATGATTGTTCCAGTTTGGGAAAAATGTATATCATTAAAGATATATTTTCAATGTTAATAGTAATCAAAAAGCAAAGAATAATGATGAGGATGATGATGTGGTTGTTACATGAATGACACTGATAATTATATTAATGATTATGATTTGTTTGTGACACAATGCCAACTTTATAAGGGTTGTTGTCAATACTTTGGACATCAGTATCTTGCTAGTATATATTGGTTGTAAATTTAGAAAGGCACCACAGATTTAGTTATACGATCTGGTGATACTTTAAAAAAGTGCAGGACACTGATTTAGATGTTTTTAATGATTGAATGCATTATATATCTCACTCAAGATCAAATGCACTCATTGAGGTCGATAAAAGAAGAAAATGTCATTAGAAGTAACTCAAATTACTAACAGATTATGCAGCAAAACTTGATAAATATAAAAACTATTCAGTTGTATCAGATTATAAAAGATTACGTGAATGGATAAGAAATGTTAATACATCACTAATGCATAATACCACAATAATACATTAATGGCTTTGGCAAAAAAGTGACCTACTGTTACAAAACATTGCTCCCTATCTCAGAAATTTTTTGCCATTTATATTTAGATAGATAATGAAAATTTAAATTAAATTAATATAGATTCATTACTTCTAGTGCAAGTTTAGAGACAACAGAAATGATTATATAATGTTTATGACTTTCTTAAGGACACAAGTACTATAAAGAAACTAAACTAATTCAAAGACAACCAGCAACTGAAATCAGTTTACAAATTCAACTTATTTAAAGCACTTGCCATTTCTCAGTGGTACCTCACCACTACTTTGCAGTTCTCATCACAATTTAAATGAACCATAAAATACCAGGCTGGTTCTGTTGGTAACTTCAAACAAGTGTTGTACTCCTTTCTGACATAAGACAAAATCTGAGATAAGTGTTGATAAAAGCAAAAATGAATAGTGATAATAATAATTATGATGTTGCTGAAAAATGGGAAATGAGAAATAAGAAAAACTAACTTTTAAAAATTTATTTTAAATTGCTAATTCAGGGACAATGTATTACAATCTGCAAAAAATATGTAAAATATAAAATATTTCACAAGTAGAAAATTTGTTGAAAATTTCCATTTTTGTTTTTAATATGTTATCAGAATGGAGAAAAGTGCCAACTCCAACCAAATGTTTATTTGGTGTAACATATGCAACATGGTTAAAAAAAAATGTTAAAAAATGTAATTGAAGAAAGAAGACAAAAACAAAACATAGCCTTGCTGCAAAAATATTCTTATTAAATATTTTTCAATTTCTCTCCGGAATCTTGATTTTTGTCATTGCATGTTTTTTTTTTGTTGATCTTGTGTTTTTTTTTCTCTGTTCACTTTTGCTCATTTCTTGTTTGCTGTTAACTCTTATTTTAAAATTGATCTTTTATGTCACAAGTCATTCACATTCCTCTGTCATTAAAATACTGACAGTTTATTTCACCTTTTCATTTTCACCCAAATAGTTTGTTTATGAGCTTTTAAAAAATGTCTTCCAATTCAAAATAAAGAGAAAGTATAAAAAAAAGTTCTTACAATAAACAATGTATCTCATGTTATTCTATTCTTATGCCTTATTTAAATATATGTTTTGTTTTCATAGATTATGTCTTAATTATGTACCAGATTTCATAGTTTTGTGTGCTATTTAATCCATTGTTTACATTTGGTGATTAAAACTATAAAAATAACTGAATAAACTATTTTATTTCCCTACATCTAATATACAATCATCTCAACTAAAATGCAGGAAATATTCTTTTAAATCACTTTGTTTCCAGGAGTCCTCAACCAATTGATAATACACCAATAGTCTCTTACATTAAATACATAAATTAACCCTTTCATGATAATATTTCTTATGAAATACACTGCATGTGTTTCACTTAATTTTTAACAGATGATAATTTTTCATTTTCATGCACTTGTTTGGAACTTATCATGAGTTACTGATATAAAATTAGGATGGAAGATTTTAAATTTAGTTATGAATACTTTAAAACTGAAACTTTTGTATCAGAACCAGAGGCAAGCAGGTTTCAAGAGAGTTAAACAGATTTCATATACCTAATTATATCAGCTGGGACTTTTGTCATTGTCAAATGACAGAGCAGTGTAAATATTCTTGCAAGAAAATTTTGATCTGATAAGGGCTATGTATGTTTCCCTTATGTGTTTATAATAAGACATTTTAATTCTAACCAGCTTTAAATTAGAACCTTAGTTACTTCAAATTTCACATTATTATCAAATTCTACAGGGTACCTAAAGAAATATGGTAGCTATAGAAAATTCAGAGCAACAATCAAGGGAAACCTCAGTTTCAAAAATGGAGAAACATATTGTTCATTATAATTGAACATCACTATTCATCTATGTACCGTCAAGTTGGAAAAATTGGAAAACTAGGATGCAAGTCAAGAAGGTGATGTAAAAATACATGATGTTGAAAAGGAGTGATAGTGGCAGTATGTAGAAACACAGAAAGAGAGAGGGAGAGAAAAGTGTTAATGTGAGGTAAAGGGTATTCTAAAATATGTTGTCACAATGCATTTAAATCTGCAACAGCAAACTTTTTTCCCTTCTCTTTAATCTCTCCTTAATCATTCTTTTTTTCCAGTCTTTCACACTCATTTCTTCCTATTGACATGTTTGCAACTTGTTTTCAATGTATCTCTCTCCTTCTATTTAATGCTCCCTTTCTCTCTCTCTCTCTCTCCCTTCTCTTTTTTTCTTCATCTTTGTCCTCTGTATAACTCACTTGCTCTAGTTTTCCTCTCTACTTTCTCTCACTCACAGTTATGTCAACACTCAAAGTTTAAGCTAAAACTGTGGAAGGAATCAAACTATTTCAAACTTTCCAATTCTGAGCAGACAAATTTTTACAGAACTATTTAATGATTATTTTCAATAATTATTACCTCAAATTCATCAGTTATAGAACTAACAGCAAAAATATTCCCAAATTTTCTGGATTTGTGCACTATAAGATATTTTATAGCACATAAAAAATTTCATGGAATTACAACTAGGCTAACAGAGAAAGTAAGCTTTGTATGTGACAGGTGCACTGGAGCAATATTTACTAAGACCTCAATAGAAATAGATTTTCTTAAATGTCCATATGGCTCCCCAGAAATAGTCAATAGCTTCTGTTACCTAAGAAATGTAGCTGCTCAGGAAGTAATGTAGGTAAAGTAAGAACATGATGAAAAAAAGTCCATGGAGCTAGCATTTCTGCTGGTAATAAAGGCTTTCCCCACAGAATGACAGGTAGTCTGTATAAGGCTTGTGTTAAAACTGTACTATTGTATAGTAGCATGATGCAAGCCTTGGATGCAGAAGATTTGTGAAGATTAGAAAGAAATGAAGCCAATACGTTCCAATTGATATTAGTGTACAAGAACACTAGAGTACAAATCAGCTACCAGAAATGGTATAAGAGGAATCAGGTGTATCATTCAAGAGAGGATGCTCAACAGGCATGGACATGTGATGTACATGGAAGATGATTACTGAATATGAAAGTGTTGAGCACTTTATGTTAGTGGAACTTGCAGAAGAGCAAAAATAAGACTTGGGATGAAGAGATGAAGGCTGATCTGAAGATATTGCATCTCTTGGAGATGACAAAGTATTGTACTGGCTGACAATACTTAGTGCTACAGAAGAAACACCAACCCATGGCATGATATATGTTTACAGAAGGGTAGTGTTTTAGAAGTTATGAACTATATATATATTTGTTGCCAGCAATATCTTACGGGTTTCCTCCATTGCATCCTCACCCTCCCCTTCCCTTTACTTTGTATATTTACTCCTCTTTTCATGACTCCCATCTCTTCATCATTCACAGCTTCCTCCTCTCTCATCTCTCCACCACCTGGGCAAACTGCATTATCATCCATTTTGCTTCACTGACCTCCTTGTCCTTCTCTATGTTCAAATATAAGAGGCTGCATTGGACTGTTCTCTTCCCGACCTGCCCTATTCAACTACCAACCCACACACTCTATCCCAGGTTGCCCCTGTTGCAAATCACACTTACTCTTGCCTTTATTTCACTACTCTCCCTTACACATCCTGCCTGTCTTTACCTTATTGCATTCACCCTCATTCATCTACCCCTTTTACTCATCATCTCGTTTCCACAGCCTCACCATCTGAGATGCTCTCCTTGCATTTACACTCCTCTCTTTTCTCTATCTCTGTGGTACCTTTCAGCCTCTTTCCATCACCAGCCTCACTGCACTTACCTACTACCACCCCCACCACTTATATTTTCTGTTTTCCCCACATCCTTGATATTGCTCCTCGTCTTTTTCCCTCTAGCCCACCCACTCAACCACCAAGATTTCATTTTCCTTCAATGACTCTCTCTTGATTTCTCACCACTCTCAACTATATTTTTCTTATCCTCTTTCCGTCACACCTGTTCATACTCACCTTTATAATGTAGGATAGTCCTGAATCCCCCATGCCCACACATAACACTTCTTACCACCTTTCCTTAGTGTCCATTACTTTCTAACCCATCTCCCTTACAAATATCCCTTCCTTTTCTTCTGTTCCCTGCTATATTCCCTCTCCCATTAGCATCTCCTCTGTTACTCTCTCACAGCTATAAATCTATTCCTCTCATCTTTATTCACTCATATTCCTGCATCCCCCTCTTGCTCTTCTCCTTCAATTACAGGGCCTACGTTAAACCTTTAGTCATACAAGTTGCAAAATATCCTTCCTTGTGATGGCACCACAATAAAAGCACTTAATACACTCTGCCCTGCTCAACTACCAACCCACACACTATCCCAGATTACCTCTATTGCATTAGGAAGAGCATTCAGCTATAGAAAGTATACTAAAGCAGATATGGTCTTTCCAACCCATCAGAACCTGTTGAACCAGCTAACCCATGCTAGCATGGAAGGCAGATATTAAATAATGATGATATATTATCATTATTATTAGGGTGACAAGCTGACAGAATCATTAGCATGCCAGGTAAAATGCTTAGCAGTATTTCTCCTGACTTTACATTCTGAGTTCAAATTCCGCCGAGGTCAAGTTTGACTTTCATCCTTTTAGGGTCGATTAAATAAGTACCAGTTACAAACTGATGTCAATGTAATCAGCTTAATCCCCTCCCCAAGCAGCCCTTGTGGCAAAAATTTGAAATCATTATTATTATACTTCTGTTCACGACAAACAAGTTTAACTTGCTTGATAAAACAAAAGACATCACCATCATCATCATTAAATGTCTGTTCTCTATGCTGGCATGGGTTGGATGGCTTAACAGGACATGACCAGCTGGAAAGCTACCTGGGTTTTATTTGTCTATTTTGGTATGGTTTATCCTGCTGGATGCTCTTCCTAATGCCAACCATTCTACGGAATGTACTGGGTGCTTTTATGTGGTACTGGCATGGGTAATTTTAAATGGCATCAGTACTCAAGAACCCACAAGACTAGGATTTCTTGGCTGAAAAGGGATGTAGAGGCCTTGCTTGTATACATCATCATTTAACATCCACCTTCCATGCTATATTGCTATATTGTTTTATATTTCCTCTGTGAAGGGAATTTCATTATAACAAAATTTAATTTTGCAGTAATTAACAACCAATATCACAAAAAAAGAAATAAACAAGTAGATTCTTGATGACTGGCTGTTTTGGGAATTTCACACTTAGATTTGAACCTCCTTATAAGAAACTATTTGATTGCTTTATTAACATACACAAAAGAAAATAATCGATCACATTTGGTTGCTTTTGCATTCTGGAGTTCTTACTGTATGGCAATTTCATAATTCTTTAAAGAGTAGATACTTGCAAATACAACTGATTTATTTATTTACTAAGTCATGCTGCATTAAAAATATGCTTTCTTAATGTGAAACATGTTTCTAAGATAAAATTACCTTATAAAACACTAGCTATAACATTTATGCTTTATTCTACAGCTTTCAATACACCATCATCATTGTCGTTTAACATCCACTTTCCATGCTAGCATGGGTTGGACGATTTTGACTGAGGGCTGGTGAACCAGATGGCTGCACCAGGCTCCAATCTTGATCTGGCAGAGTTTCTACAGCTGGATGCCCTTCCTAACGCCATCCAGTGGGTGCTTTTACGTGCCTCCAACATGAGGACCAGTCAGGCGGTACTTAGCAACATGCTCAAATGGTGTTTTTTTACATGCCACCTGCACAGGAGCCAGTCCAGCGGCACTGGCAACGACCTCGCTTGAATGTTTTTTCACATGCCTCTGGCACAAGTGCCAGTAAGGCGATGCTGGTAACGACCTCGCTCGCACGGTGCTTTTTACATGCCACCGGTACAGAAGCCAGTTAGCCGCTCTGGCAAAGATCACACTCGGAATGGCTCAGGGTACTTTTTTGATAGCATAGGCCATGTCACTGATATTTTTTTTACTTCAAAGATTGATAGTTAAGAACAATATTATTTTCTTTCAACAACTGAAACTAGACAGAAGTATATGTGTATTACTAAATACAAACAATTCTACATGTTGACTGCCTACATATATTGCCAATAATTACAAAGACTCTTTAAACTGAAAAGCACCAAAATTGTCAAATAGAAGACAATATTATACTTGTAAAACAAAAGAAGCAATGTAAAGCATCTGAAGCAATTTAAAGAAACTCTATCAGTCATGAAATTGACCAAGCAAAATATGCAGCATTGAAATATATAGCTGAGAACCTGCTATAAATACATTAATGGTACAATCAACTTGACTTATCTCTCATATGGATTCTGTTTTACTACACAGGACAAAATATCCTGTATAGTCAAATACATTCGGGAAATCTTATTGCATAAGGCAATGCAGTAAAATTTGAGTAGTTTCATTTTTCTTTCCTTTCTATATGGTTAGACAAAAAAAGTCTTATTTAAAAAAAAGAAATAGTTTGGAAACAAAAAAACCACCAGGAAAACGTTTGTTTCAACTGGCAAAGTATGTCAGAAAAAAGCATGGCATATAGAAAGGAAAGAAAAATGAAACTACTCAAATTTTACTGCATTGCCTTATTTGGCAGACAATGTTTTACATAAATCTGTACAGCCTTCGGGTATATAATCAGTAGCTGTTGTCATTGAACATTCACTCATTTCCTTAAGTTTAAACTTATACAATGACTCATATTCAACTGATTCTTCTTCAGTCAGTGCAACTGTTCAACATTCATCTGTCACATAACCTTATGCTTAGTTAAAAACAAAAGTAATTTTTTTCTAAATTTCTGTTCACATCATACTTCAGGTAGTATGTTTAGCCCATAGACAGTAAGAATCAGAAAAGGTTACAACACCAATTTATAGAAATTTCATTTTTTTCACTCATTTTATAAAAAATCTCTTCCATAATCACTGAATCGGATTGTATCTGACATCAATATACAGCAGCTCAAAAATAAATTTAATTTTACAATCTGCAGTAAACCTCAAAGTATTAAACACACTCACTTTTCTTTTAAGTTCTTACTTAATCAAAAATATTTAGTTAGAAAAGAAAAATAAATGTCAAGAACTAAACTCTTTTTTTATAACAGATTTTATTGTTGTTCAATATAGTTTAAAAATGAAACATATAGCAAGTATGTGTATCTCCTGTGATGATACATAGCAAAACTAAGATTCTAGAGTACCAACTGCAGCTTTATTTCTGGTCATAGATGTAGGTGCTGAAATAAAAAGTGCACATTTGCAAAACATTTAAATGTGAGAAAATAATATATTGGACATTTTTCAATAGTAAAGGCATATTTTTCTAGGAAATTTATTTCAAATATGAGATACAATTCAAACATTGAGAATAATATTTTTAAAAAATGTTTTATTACCAGAGATTGTGATTTGATTTTACATTGTATTTTACATATAGTATAATTAACTTGGTATGCATTTTATAATAGCAAGGCTACAGCTTTTACAATACCAGTTTTATACAATTTATGGAATCATTTGTCCACTGAAAAGAAGTATTAAAAAAGCAGAAGTTTCAATTTGGTCAAACAAAGCTCATTGCTTTTTTTTTTGCAAGAAAAAAGTTAATGTTTAAATTATGATTTAAAAGCAGTCTGGAAATAGCATATCAAAACAAGTAACTTTCTAAAAGCAGTTATATAAACCCACAAAGCCCAAACTCCTAAAAACCTCATTGCCCAAGATATTTTTGTTTTCCGGGTCTTTATTTATATCAGAGTCTATATCATACAAAAGTTTTAATTTCTAAAGGAAATAAATTATCATAATTTCCTTCAATAATAAAGCGCAGTCTGCATGTCTTAAGAATATAGTACCATGGGATAAATATTTTATAAACAAACTCTAAAACAATTGGAGTTTGTGTTTTGCAACTATTTTTTCAATCAGCAATGGAACACCTTGAATATTCAGCCAAAATTTGTTTTAAAACCTTTATCAACAAAACTTCCCAATTACATTTTTAATCAAACACTTAGTAATATTTCCAAGATTTAGTGAAAACTATAAAAGTAGGTTTAAAATGAATTCATATACTTGTGTATGCATATTTGTTGAAGGTTTTCTTTAGTAAGTGCACTAAATTTTATGTGCCCCAGTTCACTCAGAAATCATATCTGCACATGCATATTGTCTAATGGAAACTAAATCTTCTACCTACAACCAATTTGATAAGGCTCTGTTAGTTGTGGAAACATCATTTCATCACATACACACCTTCATACAAACTGTTGGACAGCCTCAGTAGGAGCAACTATGAATATATGTTCTCTTAACTATTGTATTTAACCAGTTTATAATTAAAACTTAACTGTCTTTAATTAATTCTGATATGCCATCTATATGTTAGATAATACATGAAACAAAGCATGTATTAAATATTCTTCCACCCACTTAATTTATGATGTGGAGAAGAACTTGAAATTTTTTAAAATTTTCTTTCTTGTCAACAAATAAACATTTCTGTATATTTATTTAGCTACTTGCTAAGATATTATCAACTTCTGGCTTGACTGAATACTTGCTGATGATGCTCAATCAGGCAGAAACAGATGTAGAGTTGTCTTGTGTTTGTGTGTGTTAGAAGTAGCATTAGTTAAGAATTGATATTTTTCTATCATTGCATAGTCAATCTTATTTTAAGCTTTTTAATGCTCCATATACAAATGATTTTCCTTAATCAGTTTGATTAAGGAAAACAGGTCATTCAAAGATAAGTTGGCTGCAGTTTACTCAAGATAAATAGTGATAAATGAATGTTGCTAGTTATGTAGTTAGCTAATATCTAAGAACACTTCCTGTTTTGTTCTATGGTTTTCATCATTATTATTATTATTATTATCTTTAGATTAAACAGTTAAGAGTGGCCAATATCATATGGAAGAATAGGAATAAACAACAGGCTAGTTGTGTGAAACTATGATAGGAAATCTCCTTAACAACTACAAACACTAAATTTCTTTTACTTATTTGAATCCAATGTATTTGTAACATTGTTTCGATTTTAATTTTTTGATTCATAAATGCTTTTTTCTTTTTACATAATTGTTAACTTCATTTTAAATGAAGAAAATCTTTTCATAGATATGCGCCTAACAAAGAAATCATGATAATTATTACAAGTATCAGACAAAACACCTTGCAGTTTTTGTTCTGGCTCTACATTTTAAGTTCAAATCCTGCTGAGGTCAATAAAATACAGTACCAATCAAGTACTGGGACTGATTTAATCAACTTCTGCAAAATTTCTGGCCCTATGCTTGGTTAAGTGCAATAATAATCATTATTATTATTATTTACCTGGTGTTGCTTTTCTCATTGATGTTAATATTGATATCAGCAATTAATGAAAATTTGTTCAATATAGTAGTTTACTTTTTTTAAGTTTTGCTAAGGCACATAATTCTAATTTTTGTAATAAACCAAACAAGAGTTCATGGTTTTAGATCACATATCCAATTCTTCATCATTCTTCAAGTATTTTTTGGTTAAATTTATTATATCATCTGAAATGTAAATGATAGAATCACTTTAAAGAGGAAATGTTAGAACAGAACAAATTAAAGGATTTCTTGGAATAATGATCATTTGACTTTTCTATTTGACATAACTATATGGACGAGCTTTGATATCTAAATATCTTTTCAATTAAACTGATTATCTTTATTGCAATACTAAAATTTAAGTGAATGACTTATTAGATAAAGAGCTATCTCTATTACAGAAGATCTGACTTCATAAATATGTTGCCTTCATTACATTAAAAAAAAATCACACCTTAACCCTTTCATTACTGTATTTATTTTGAGATGCTCTGTGTTTCTTTCAGTTACTTTAAATATAACAAAGAAATTAGTAAAATAACATAGTTATTATTAAGCTAGTGTTAGGAACATAAATTGTGACTAAGGTTTGGTGGAAGATTTTAATTCAAAACTTATGAAAACAAGACATTTGTACTCAGAGCCAGAGTTGATTTCAGCCGGGTTAGTAATGAAAGGGTTAATGAAAATTGGTAATTATATACAAAGAGATTGACAACATGTAACAAAAGTCTTCAATGAATGAAATTTGGTCAGATATGTACATGATCAATTTTGTGTTCTGTATTGAACAAAAAGTATTAAGACCCTCTCAAAAAAGCTACATGAGAGACATGTGAGAATAGAATTGTATTCCTGAATCATTAGATGATAACCAGAAATAACTGTTAATGGATTTCAAGCAATAGTTAGCTTAGGACCAAAGGTAGAAGCATATGATGCAAGTTGAGGATGTTAACTGGATGAAGAAATGATGAGCTGATAGTAGACAGCAAATAGAGGAAAATATACAAAAAAAAAAAAAAGATGGAATAAAAGTGCTGATAGTAACTTAAGACGTTAGCCATAAAGCAACTAAGTAAAAGTAAGTTTCTAGAAAAATGGCAGTAAACAATTTATGATAATGAAGATAGTAATGGACCATTATTGCTATAATGATGAAAGTGCTATAATGGATTATGTTAGTAGTCTACTTAAATTATGAATAAAATCTCCAAGAAATTCTATAGATAATGTAGTTATAGCACTGCAAAACACTCACCAATTATACTGTACTGCTACTGTTTACAGAAGTGAACTCTACAACACATAGTACAACTTACATGGAGATAAATGAGAGTTAAATGATTGGACTATGGATATTACATTGTATAAATGATGGGGCATGAAAAAAATTCTTTTGGTCAGAAAACCAAGACTTGACAAGTTGTGGCTCTAGTTTAGCTTCCCAAATCAATGTATTTTGCCCCATACTTACTTGCAATAATTGTAGTAGACTTCTGTAGTACATTGCCTGAATCCCAATACTCATTATACTGAAGAGTGCCACTCACAAACACACGGTCTCTAAAAAGAAGAAAAGGGATTACTTGAAAGATTCATATACAGTATTTGTGTATATGAGGTTCTAAGTAATTAAATGTTTAAAAACATCTTAATAAAACTCTGTGTGGTTATGAGATAAGAATCAAGTTTCAGTAAATATCAGAAGTAAAGATCAATATCAAACTTATTAGTTCTTATCAATCAGAGAGGTATAACTTAGCAAAATAGCCTTTAATCTGCAATGTTAATCAAGCAGTGAATTGTTAGCATCAGAAAAAGAAACAAGGTGAAGCATGGTAAATTGTTTCCAAAGTTCTCAACATTATATATAAATTCTCTGAAAGTACTTAGGTTGCATCAAACTCCATCATAAAACAAGTCTGATTGAAATAATCTATCCAGTACAGTATTTTAATGTCCTGGCCATCTCTAGGATCATGAAATTTTAATAAACATTTAAGAAAGGCTTCAAACAACAGAAGTAAACTCTGACTAAAGCCGAGTTTGTATCTTGGTTTCAGTTCCCATTTGTAATTATTTTATTATTAATCTGAATTTCTGTAATTTGAGTTCAAACCCCACCAAGGTCAGTTTTACCTTTCATCATTTCAAGATGGATGAAATAAAGATACCATTCCGTTCTGGAATGGTGAAATTTTAGTGTTAAACAAGAAGACAAGTGATCCAGGCTATTTGCTGCTTTAGGGCTTTAGCATTCAGATTACCCTGTCAAACATAATGCTTATGTAGTCACATTGTTTTGAATTATGTAATATCTCATAGCTTCAAGATTTCGATCATGTGACTGCTAATTTTTAGAATGACATTGTAGTATAGGTGTGAGAGTGTAGGATCTGGATGGTTTGAACGTAAAACAGGTTGAATATTTGATCTGGATACAGCTGGTTTAAATGTTAAACAATTAGACATAATCCATCACTCATTTATATACCACTTGATCCTTAGGTGCCTTAGTGGACTTAACTCTGTCACTCATTTTTATACCACTTGAGTCTTAGGTGCCTTAGTGGACTTATTAACTCTGTTATAAACTTTTCAACATAGTCTATGGTTTGAGGATAACTACTTACTTTACTCTCACTAGTTTTGGTATCATGAAAAAGCAAACAGTCATAGATACTACCCTTTGCTGACTACACAGTAAAACTATAAATTTACATTGCTAATCCCTTCCCCATAGATTTAAAGCTATAAGTAAAGAGATTAATCAAATATCAAAGCAATAAGAGAGCCTCTACGAACTTTGCTATAAATTTTCCATCCAAGAAATGTTTCTGTGTATCCTAAAGGTATCTATGTATAGTGCACTACTTTGGATAGGTGTTTAGCATCAAACACAGATAGGACATGAAGCATTGATACTGTATTATAACTGAAACAGCACATCTTCAAAATGAGTGTAGCATTCACAAACCATCGAATGAAATAGAACTTAGGAGATTGTTTACATTCAGTAAATGACACAATAAAAAGTAAAAGGCACAAATTGGTAAAACTTTATGAAAAATTTCTAAAATTACATTGTAGTCATATAATCATCAGTCAAAAACCTCTCTCTTACACTTTAAAGATAATTAAAAAATGAATAAGACAATTTACCCTTTCCTTATATATGCAGCAACTTTGTCTCGAAGTCCAGCTTTAAACACACTGACACGGTGCCAATCTGTCCTAGATATGGTTTCTCCTAATTCAAAAATATAAATATTAATATATCAAAATGTCTTATCATTTATTTTTCTTTTATTATCTTCACATAACTTAATAACTCATACAAGGCAAATTTTCACAAGTATACTAAAACACTATCAAATAGCCTTAATTTGTGAGATGAGAAGACAAATATTTGATTTGAGTTCTCTGGTGAGTGAGGTGTCATTGATATAAGTTATACAACTCAGAAACAGACCTGGTGAATTAGCCAAAAATTTAGGCCACATTATGACCAAAGAAGCTAATATAACTGTTTTTCTTGATAATCTGCTAAATAACTCACCATACAAAGAGAAACAGTTAAACTGAAGGTAAGTACAACTAGTCGTAACAGTGAAACTTTCATATTCCTTTCTATTTACTCATTTCCTTCTTCTGTCTTTTGTTTCCCTTTTTTCTTTATTGCCCTGTCTTTGTAAACTTTATAGAACTGCTTATTGAAGTTGTTTGCATGTCCTATATAGCTCCTCTAGGTGTAGGCATGACTGAATTGTTAAGAAGCCTGCTTCCCAACTATATGGTCTCCAGTTCAGTCCCATTGCATGGCACCTAAGGCAAATGGCTTCTACTATAGCCCTGGGTTGACCAAAGTTTTGTTACTGGATTTCATAGGCAGAAACTGAAAGAAGCCCATCATATATAAGTATGTGTGTGTGAGATTGTGATGACAGCGAACAAGCATCACCATCACACAAACAACATTATTCGTTTTCAGCTTTCCATGAAAAATGTGTCTGGCTTATGGGAAACAGATGAGGGTCAGTAACAAGAAGGGCATCTGGTCATAGAAAATTTGCTTCAACAAATTCTGGCTGACAAATATAGATTTAACCCTCTCAGACTTGGGTTT
>NC_043001.1:38056410-38206410 GCF_006345805.1 Octopus sinensis | reverse complement strand
AGAAAAAATTTGATACATGGTTCATTGGTTCATATATATTGCAGAACTTTCTTTCAATATATTATAATGCCAGTGGATATCGGGATTGTTATTAACAATCCCTTTTGAGGAAATTACCTCCTCAATTTTTGTATATGTGTATAAAAAAATACAAAAATGAGACAACAAAACATCCAGATAGACGATACAAAGAAACCAAGGACGGGTCATTCGAAGTTTTTTATATCAGTCGAGTACCAGATTATCGTCCTTGTATTCTTTGTATCGTCTATCTGGATGTTGTGTTGTCTCGTTTTTGTATCACCTAACTGTCTGGATGTTTTGCGTTCTTGTCCCATTCTGTATTTTATGTGTAATGTCAGTGTTCATACTCGACAGAGTGTAAGTACCTTGAGAGAAAAGTTGGACCTAAGAAGCATCAGTTGTGGTGTGCAAGAGAGACGTTTGCGCTGGTATGGTCATGTGACAAGAATGGCTGAAGATAGTTGTGTTCAAAAGTGTCACACCCTAGCGGTTGAGGGAACCTGTGGAAGAGGTAGACCCAGGAAAACCTGGGACGAGGTGGTGAAGCACGACCTTCGAACTTTAGGTCTCACCAAGGAAATGACTAGAGACTGAGACCTATGGAAGTATGCTGTGCGTGAGAAGACCCAGCAAGACTAGTGAGACCATAACCCGTGGCCTCTACCTGGTATGTAGCCAGTCGACTTATACATACCTTTCCTTCTTGGGACACAAAACTCCACTTATGAAGACCCATTGAGGCAAGTGAAAATCAAAATCAAAATCAAATCAAATCAAATCAGATATCAGAAAGCAGAACCAAAATCGAAGTTGATCAACATCAATGGAAATTGCAGCTGTGATACCAGTGCCGGTGACAAGTAAGCGAACCATCCGATCATGGCCGTTGCCAGCGCCGCCCCGACTGGCCTCCGTACCGGTGGCACGTAAAAAGCACCATCCGTTCGTGGCCATTGCCAGCCTCGCCTGGCCCCCGTGCCGGTGGCACATAAAAAGCACCATCCGTCCGTGGCCGTTTGCCAGCCCCGTCTGGCACCTGTGCGGGTGGCACGTAAAAAGCACCCACTACACTCACGGAGTGGTTGGCGTTAGGAAGGGCATCCAGCCGTAGAAACACTGCCAGATCAGACTGGGCCTGATGCAGCCTTCAGGCTTCCCAGACCCCAGTTGAACCATCCAAGCCATGCTAGCATGGAAAGCAGACGCTAAATGATGATGATGATGATGATGATATATATATATATAGTGGTGTGTGTACACTTTGGTCTCTTATATATATATACACACACACACACACACATTGGCATAATTTGAAGAAAGCTGTCAAAGTGGTTTCTCATGGATTCAGAACTACGTTTCAAGTCTGTGAAATATATACGCTGGCCATTTTCAAGATGTACAGATAGATTCTAAGAAGGCGTTCCTACATGTAATATATATATATATATATAAATATATATACACCAGTGACAAAGGGTGACTTGGAAACCAGGCCATGCACTCCATAATGCAGGCCAATTGCCAAGGTGGAGAGTGGAGCAGTGAAGCTTTACTCTTCCCACCCTGGAAAAGTATCCCCCCACCCATCAATGAATATGATATGAATTAATTTTAATGTGAAAAAAAAATACACTTCTATCAACAGGCCATACTTCAGGTTTGATACCTCCATGCACTGAACTTGATGATCTTCCATTAGCCTGCCATGATGACTTATTGGTTACACGAGAAATCTAAGAAAATAATAGAACCTATAAATAATGTACTATTTAAAATTTAGTAGTAAATCAGTTCAATTCTTCATTTTATTTTGGCAAATCAATCGCTTTGCTATAAAATGTATCAGCACTAGGCTCTACCTCCATCTTCTTCAAAAGGTCTTTATTCATGGAAATGAGAACCAAATTACTCAACCTCTCTTCACTTTGAGAATACCTCACATAATTATCTACTCACTTTAAGGAAGAAGGCAATTTCTCTCAGGAAGCAGATTTGGCAGTTATGATCAGAATTAGACCAGGGCTTGATTTAGTTCAAGCTCCTGTATTATGTTTGTGACTTCTTGGATGCTTGACTTCTACTTTGCAAAATCTGCAGCATAAACTGATTTCAGCTTACATTTCAATCTATCTAAATCCAATAAGCTTTTATAGACATCCAAAGATGAAAACGCTTCCATCAAAATTATTTTTTGTAAGCATGAAAAAGCTTAATATTCAACAAATCTGAACTCAAAGATTTAAAACAATGGTGTTTTAAATCTTTGCTCAATATAAAAAATAACGTCGTGCAAAATGTTAAACAAAGTTCGTAAAACAGTTTCTGGTTCTTGAGACCAATCACACTTCTCTGGTGGTTCAGCAACACCATCCAGAACCCGGCAGTAAAATTCTTCAAACTTGCTATCCTTGATATCATAATAAACCCTAGGATTTGAACCCCTTCCACTATCATGAGTGAGCCCCACTTGGAACATGTAATCTTAACATGAACACTCTACAAAAAAATATCATGAATACAATGAAGATAGTAAAAATATTATCAATGATAAATTCCATGTTACACAAAAATTATTTATCCTTGAAAAATGAGAATTAGGCATGTAGTGTATGTGCTGCGTACATACACTCTTTGCCCTAGAAATATATATCTCTGTTTAGTGAGTGAGACCTTTGGTGATGTGCTGTGCTTGAGAGCACCTGTCAAACCTAGAGCATCCATGCTGGGGGCACATAAAGAGTGTCTTTGGAACGTTGGGCCTCACAGAGGCTAAGTGGCTGAGTTTCTTTCGAGTGTTGGGCCTCACGGAGGCAAAGTGGCTGAGTTCCTTTCAAGTGTTGGGCCTCATGGAGGCAATGACCAAGACCTTTGCATTATGTTGTGCTTGAGAAGAAGACCTATCAAGCAGCCATGGCAGATACCAGTGTCACGCAAACTGGCACCTATGCCGATGGCACGTAAACGTATCCTGGTGTTATGCAAATGGCATCCATGCCAGTGGCACGTAAAAGTACCCATTTCACTCTCAGAGTGGTTGGCAACCATGCCAAATCAGACTGGAGTCTGGTGCAGCCTTCCAGCATGCCAGCCCAGTCAAACCGTCCAATCCATACCAGCATGGACAATGGACATTAAATGATGATATATATAGCTTACAAAATAATTGCTATATTCAACACTTATGTATAACTTGTAGGAAATAGTAAATACATGTGAGCTTGAAAGGGGTAGAAGTGTAAATAATTTGAAAAAAGACCATGTTATGAAGTGTTACAGGCCTTAGAAATAAGACAATTAAAAAAAAAAGGAAGATATTCAGTGAGGCAGATCAATGGTGTGAAAATAATTACACCACTTTTCATTTTTATACCTGTCAGTTATTTCAAGTTGTAGACTGTGTGGATGACATAAAATTAACTTACCAGAAGATTTAGAGTAAACAAAGCTTGTTGCCAATGATAATATAATAACAGGATGGCTTTCTGAGCCACGAGCTTCTGCATCTCGTCCAATTCGACCAATCAAATTTACTTGGTTCAAACCTGAAAACAATAAAAAACATTATTCATCAACATATATAATTCTGTAACTCTAAAGATTTATTTCAGTATTGTTTTTAGCAGTTTATTTTTTCTGAATTACATTTACAAATGTAATAAAATGAACGTGTTTTAAATCTAAGCCGCAAACTCAATTCCCACAATTTGGAAGACACTTTTATAGCACACTAGCACTATGACCCGGCGTTGCCGGGTCATTGTGCTAGTGCATGCATATACAGCTGCGTGCGTGCGCACATACACGCGAGTACTGTCCAAATCTCTGATCACATACAGCTAGCTGGCATTCAATTGGCGTATCAAGTTTCAGGCGTTTTGATTGGGTTTTGGATAGAAAATTCACAAAAAAGTCACTTCTATTGATTTTTTAATGGCTTTGCAGGGTGACTGGGGAAATGTAAAGATGTGCACGACCACCCTTGGACGGTTTTGAATGACCATAGAAAGTGCGAGCCCTCTAACTGAAAAATTGTGGATTTGTATAAAGGACATACACACAGACAGACATTTTGCCGTTTATATATAGAGATATTTATCTAACACAAAATAAATGCATAAAGTATGATTTCTGCTTCAAACTAAGACTGAAATTTGTTTCTCCACTTTAGCTCACAATCTTTGACTTTCTAGTTTTTGTCATCATACTTGTGAGATGAAATATCTTTAATATGATAAATCACTTCCTTCCATATTTTTCATGGTCCTTTTCCATTGTTGTTATATATCCATATCAATACAGCTGTCTTTTCAATACATATCATCAGTTGTACCAATGATGTCAAGCTCTTCTGCAGGTCTTGGCATTCTGCTTTACATGTAAGCAAATAAACTAACACAACTAATTTCTGTCTATTCTGTATCTGCACCTCACTATCATGCACAGACTTTATATAATAAGCATGGAAAAATGAACAACAATGATCATAATAATCAAATGGTCACAGAAATTAGGCTAAAAATAAATACATAATTTAAAGATCCATACTTTTTTATTGATATCAATCATTCAGCTGTGATCTTTAGAACAGTTTTGAAATTTTATCAGGAGCATGCAATACCAATTTACAAATTTCAGAATGTAACTTACATTTTTCAAACTTTAGAAGAGATGTAGCATCATCAGCACACCGAGCTACAGGGATACCTATGTACTTTGTATGGCGTAGCAACTACAAAATATCAAGATAACATCATTTAATGTCTGTATTCCATGCTGCATGGGTTGCACACATTTACAATAAAAAGAAATTACAGAATACAGTACAGAAATGCAGCAGATACCAATTAATCTGTTGAGTTCCTTTATAGAATCATTGAGTTTAGAATGGACAAAAATAACTGAAGTTCTTAATACTCTATTCATTTACTAGCACTATGACCTGGCAACACCGGGTCATAGTGCTAGTGCATGCATATACAGCTGCGTGCGTGTGCACATACATGCGAGTACTGTCTAAATCTCCAACCAATCACATACAGCTAGCTGGCATTCAATTGGCATATCAAGTTTTGGGCATTTTGATTGGGTTTTGGAGAGAAAATTCACTTCTATTGATTTTTTAATGACTTTGCGGGGTGACTGGGGAAACGTAAAGATGTACACAACCACCCTTGGACGGTTTTGAATGACCATAGAAAGTGTGAGCCCTCTAACTGAAAAATTGTGGATTTGTATAAAGGACACGCACAGACATTTTGCCGTGGAAAACGGACGCTAAATGATGATGATGATGATATAGAGAGATTAGAATGAAATTTCCAGTTTTAAAAAATCAATATCAAAATGTAAAATTTTATGTCTGTCATAGAAGAGAAGTTGTGAGTTCAAATTCTTTATGTTGCAATGTAGATGTCTTAAATTGTATGCAGAGACCACTGATACAGAAAAAAGAAAATAATTTCCTGGAAAGATAAACAGACTGAGCCGAAAATTTTCCCTACAATGACAATGAAAATTTAATTTGATAGCAAAATGAATATGAAACTGACCAAATATTTTCAATAATATTTTCAATATTCCTAAGGTTATGAAAAGATTTCTGATTTTAAAAAAGATAACACTTCTAATATTATCAATCCTACTACAATTCTAATTTATTGATGATTTGCTTTGAATATCCTTTCTATTATAGGCACAAGGCCTGACATTTTTGGGGAGGGGACCAGTTGTTTACATCGATCCTGAAAGGATGAAAGGTAAAGTCAACCCCAGCAGGATTTGAACTCAGAACGTGATAACAAACGAAATACAGCTAAGCATTTCGCCCAGCATGCTAACAATTCTGCCAGCTCGCTGCCTTTTTACTTCCATATGTTACAAGAATTTTCACTTCTTCTAAGACAGGAATATAAGGTTCATAACAGACTGAAACAATTTATGTGGCTAGATTCTTCTAACAAACTTCTTGATCACAATTAAAGTAGCATCAGTCACATTCTCAAAACCTGTCCAGTTAGTAAAACTTCATTCTTTTTTTAAGAATCTGTGATTGTAAATGAATTTCATAAGATGACTAGTAATAAAATAAGCCATTTTCTTTAATAGCTTCATACTTTATGGATAAGATAACCCAGGTAACAAAAATCAATGACACTGTAACTAGACTGAACAGGCCACTAGATGTTTGGTATCCAGAATATCATGTAATGGATATATATTTGCAAAAGCACTCTATCTACATTTTAATAAGTGTCAGAACAGAACTAACCTTTTGTAACCTCTTAAATTACCAGATGTTTGATCACTGTTACTTGTTGATTTCCTTATCTCTAAATTTAATCTCATTTAAGTATCAAAAGTTTAGAAATTATATGAAAAAAAAAATCCTCAAGCATGGCTGTGTTGTTAAGAAGCTCACTTTGCAACCATCTGATTTTGGGTTCAGTCCCACTGTGCAGCACCTGGGGCAAGTAACTACTCTAGCTCCAGGCTGACCAAAGTATTGAGAGTGAATTTAGTAGACAGAAGCTGTATAGAAGCCTGTCATGTGTGTGTGTGTGCTTATCTATATACAGAAATGGTAATTTCGATCTGTGTGTGTTTGTTAATCTGTTACTTTAACTTCTCTGAGACTATCCAACTGATCTTGATGAAACTTTACTAGTGTGTGGAGCTTATGCCCATGCGGTCACTTTAAAAAAAATCGATAATTTTTAATCAGCGTCGTTTTTTTCAAAAATCAATAGGATATTTCAATGCAAATTCTCATATGAATGTTATTTTCTGTCATAACCTTTAAAGTTTTCAACTGATTTTCTTGAAATTTTATACACAGATGGAATCCTAACATTAAGATTGCATTTAGCCTAAAGATATTAAATGTATGGAAACTTAATTGACATACTTGTAGTGAGTTAACAAAATTTTATCCATTAAAAACAATTATTATTAACATGTCTAATTCTGGTTGAGACCCCACCACACCCCCAAATAACACCTGACTTCATCAGCAAAGCATGGTCTACCTGTGATTGTCAGATTTTGAAATAATAAAACCTTAGTTAAAACAAACCAACAGATGAGCCGAAAATCTCGTGAGATATCCCTACTTGTGCTTCTATACTTCCTTATATATTTCGCTATTTAAATCTAAAATGATAAGGCAATCCATCGTTAAGTTTGTCGAAAGCTGTTTTTTGGTTTAATTTGTAATTTACTTTCCATTATTGTTGTTGCTTTATACATTCTGCTTACACCAATTGTTACCCAAGCAAAACGAACAGTCAAAACTTAAGTTGGAGTCTTGCTTGAATCTTTACAAAACTAATGGATCAAGATAATCCGATTTGTATAAAATATCTAGTTTTTGATCGTCAATAAAAGAAGTCTGCGGAGTATTCTAGTTGATTTACAAATCTTAATGTACTGTCAGCGATTATTTCACGAAAACCGGAAATTTATAACTATTTTCTGAAGCGTCCTCATCCAGAGTGTCGAAAATTTTACCGAAATTTTCTTCGAACCAAAACTATTTCGAGTCTTCCAAATGTTTGCCTCACCTCACAAAGAACAATCTCAGATTCCCAAACACATTATTAGGGCAAGAAATAATGAAACGATTCGATAGTAACACAAAGCAATAATAAAAAAAAAAAACAGCAACTGCAATCTCAACGTATCAAAAATACACACAACATATGGTCGTGAAGATATTAAGGCACTTTGGGCAGTTGTCATTATAGAGTTATGTCCCTTATGTCATTAACTTGTAATAAATGTATATAAACAATTCTGTACATGTGTGTATGTTTTATATTTATTAATGAGATTGAAGTAATTGACGCAGATAAACAGAAATATGCTTTGGCGAAAGTTAATTATTTTTCTAAAACTTTTTTTTAAGACAGGTGTATATCAGTGTCTATAAATTCTTCTTTAACTTGTTGCTTAACATTTATTCATAATGTTAATGTTTTCGATATAGAAAAATAATTCATCTACGACTCCGCAGCAGTACTCAATAAGATAAATATATACACAAGAAGCACTGTAAAGGTAAACATCCAGAAAAAAAAGAGAGTCCGTGACTCAGCTTTTAAACTTTTAGTTATAACAATATTAATTCATTTATGCAATGTCACTAAAAAAAAGGTACGAATATCGCTGATTCATTTCTTTTTATCTACAAATCCCAGGTTTGTGATTGTTAAACATCAATAAATGCATAAAAGTTTATAGGAGTAGAAAACAACGGTTGCAAAGATAAAATCACAAACTTTCTTTTGTATGTGTGAAATATATATCAACAAATACACGAACCTATCCTATTACAAAACCGAATCATATAGGAGGCTTCACGCGAATACTCGACTTGTTACAAGTAGCAACCGAATCTTCTTCAAGAATACACACTGTCTGAAACAAAACGAGATAGTCATGGCTGGAACGCCTTTGCTCAGTAGGCTCTAACAACAATACACTAACCTGAGTTAAGTTGCGAGTGAACATATTTGCCGCGTAATATAACAGAATTAGAAGGTTGGCGGGATATGAGAATGAAAGAAGGTTTTAATGAGGGCACGTGTTGACATGCAGGAAGTGTTATCAGAATAGCAACAGCTTCGAAACAAACAATAAAATAAAATATTTCAAGAAAAGTAATAAAAAAAATTGGGGGAATTTCCAAATTTGACAAAAAAGAAAAAAATAATAAGGTAGTTAATGAAGTTAATAGCCTTCTATCTTAAAGCTATTAATTTTTCTATATAGTTTTGCTTCTTGTAACAACTGCGATAAGTACAATGGTACGGGAAATATCGGCATCAATTGCGCGGTTTTCGTTTCTAATTTCGGTATTTCCTCTCAGTTCGTCATAATGAAGGAAAAAAAACTACTTGTTTGGAATGAATGGAAAAAAACTAGTCAGTTTTGAAGTTGAATTGTTCTGTATTTCTAAAAATTATGCCTTACTTTATCTGAATAAGCATGTTTCGATTCTCGATTGTTGCAACTTCATTTCAAATTCACCAGACTATTTTTTTTTTGTCTTACAATCTTAGGTTTTCTTTCCCCTAAACCTATCTACCCATGTGAAAATTATTGCCAAGCAACAATGTTTCATTGTGTTTATTCAAAGATGTTTACTGGTCTGATTAGATATATAATATGTATATGCTGTTGGTAAAACAATTGTTTTACCTTATAAGGCTACCCAAGATGAAATTAAGATTTTCCCAAATTATGTTAGAAGATTCCAAATAAATCATTCGTTTTAGTTGATACATATCACGATTATCCAGTTAACTGTGAATCTATAATTCTGGGAAGATTTTGTGCTAGAAGATCGACATGAAGTTAAGTTCCCAATTAACTGTTATGCACATACACAGATGTATATGCTGTAGGAGTCCCAAGTTGTTATATAGCGAGTTGGAAAAACTTAAAAGAGATTATCCAAGCGAGTATTATGTAGACCTACATATAACCATTTTTTTATGCATAACTTTTATTTTTGAGAAGCATGTATATATGTGCGTGTGTAAGTAAAGGGCCTGCGAATGTCATGGGCACATTCTCTTCCTCTCGACCGAAATTATTAAAATGCAAATGAAAATTGAACACTATTATAAAATAACTGGTTAATGCTGAAGCATTATTGATCACGTCCGCTTAATTGAGTTAAATTGTGTCTTGACAAAAATACTATTTCGTATAATTTGAAATCATAAGACGAAAATAATTTCCTCACTATCCTGACTATACTGATGTATTTTTTCTTTTGCTGAATACAATACTTTAATGGATGATAGTTAAGTTGTAATATTAACCCCTCCCCCAGTGACAGGATACCAAGAGGTACCCTAGACATTCAGGCCAGTCAAGACTTGTGAATGAAAATGAATATGTGAGAATTATGCAATAGCCTATTTGTACGGACTGTACGGGGTTTTTAACTGAAGTCGTGGTTCGGGTTTAGCACACCTTCGTGTGTTTTTTTTGGTACCTTTAATACAGTCCACTCTGTTGCAAGCACTTAGAGAAGGGCTTCGATTTGTGAATAACTCGCCCCATTTCCCAACAGTCTCAGAAATCTTCAAAGGTTATGGTATCTACTTCTTCCTCTGACTAAGCCTTATAATATATACATACAAACGTGCGAGAAAATTTGGGTGTGTGCGCTGGCATTCTTGAATGTAAGGAATGGGCACTAATAGAAAAAACATTTAAGTCATATCGAACGAAAATTTAGAGCTCATCCCGTTTCTCGGAAAGAAATCTCGCGGTTTTGATGTCTTAGAATCTTTAGCTTTGTAAATGATAAAGGTTAAATTTTCATTTTTCCAATCGTTTATGTCTTTTTACTATTTAAGTCCATTAATAATGATGGAAAAGTAATTCAGAAAGGAAGGTACCTGTTTTTTTTTATATATATACAGATATGAAAAGTTAGAATTTTTCTAAGAAAATGGTAGAACATTGTCTACCTAGATTTTTGTGTAATTGTCTCGCACTGGAGAGTTTGATCGTCTAGCGCTAGACATTTACCAAAATTCTTGTTAGTAAAATAAATTTTTTTTTTTCTTAAGGATTACAAAACAATTTTCTTTTACTCCATTCACACTCAGAAATCTAAAAATTTCATTTTGGACAAAATTGGATTTTGTTCTTTCCAAAGATATTTACAGCCTAGTTGCTTTCATCATTTAATTTTTCCATTTGGTTCTTACCATCTTCTCTTTCAAAGTTAGCTTAACTATGTCATGAACCAGTGTGAAGTTTTTGGCATATTTTCAAATCATTACTAAACAGTAACACATCAGTATCTCACAATCATAACGCATCAAAACATGTTTCCATAGACAGATTTCATTTGAATAGTTGTTTTCTGACTAGTTGTGATGGATGCATTTATGCATACATAATTCACACATCACATCAAGTTCTACATGTACATACATACCTAGCTCATATTCCTGTTATTCTTATAAGCTAGGCCCTTCATAGATCTCAACATTCTCAGAAAAATTTTGGGTGAGATTGTTTGAGTTACTTTTCTCATGCAAACTGACTTCATCATGTCATTTAAATTAAGAATACTTTTCTATACAACAAAGTTTATTTGTAAGTGGTGCATAACTTTTTTTAGTATTAGTTGGTGATACTATAAATTTTTAATGCATACAAAGTCTTTTTATTTTTGCACCTCATTTTAATTTTGTCTTCAATTCTTTTCACTTGCTTTCTTACTGTTTCAGCTGTTTTATGCATTTATAGAGAAGTTGGTATTATGAATGCCACCTAAATTTCACATAATTTTCTTTATATTAATTTATCTTTGGTCTCATACCCTTCACTGTATGGAAATAATCAATCAGTAGCAAGCATATTAATTTTCAATAAATTAACAGTTCCATAATTTTTTAGTCTCACTTGTGTTCTTTTGGTTAACAAATATCTTTATTTGTTTATAATTATCAAGTATTTCTTTTGCAGCTGGGTCATGAAATATTTGCCCTTTCATTTAGTTAAAAAATATAGAGAAAATTAACTGAATCTGTTTAATCTTGATTAATGAATAGAAATAGGAACACTCAGAATATTATGTGTGTATGTCTATATATGTATTCATGTGTGTTTATTTATGTCTGTCTGTGTATATATAATTTATCTGCAATGTATACACAAAGTTGTTGGAATTTTATTCTATTTCACAGCTTTAGCAATGAGCTCATCAGTGAATTTTATATTCTCTAAAACAAGAATTGTAGTCATAACTTACATTATTATGATCAATAATATCTTATGTTGTTAATGATTGATGGTAGAATTATTCTTTTCTTGTACAGTAATAAGATAATTCAATTTTATTCTTAACATTTGTGGGTTCATTTTTTTCATGCTAACTTCAGTGAACTTACGCATGTTTCTAATTTATTTGAATTTGCAAATGTTAACCAACCAGCTTTAGAGTTTGAATTGTAACTTAATATTATATATATATATATAAGTTACAATTAAAATTGAAGTGTTTAGATATGAAATTTTAAAATCTAGCATCCAAACCTTATTTTGAGTATGTCCCTAGCAGTGTGTCATTCACCATTTGCAGCTACCACTGATGAGACTGCCTTTACCACGGATGACACCTAATATATATATATATATATAAAAGAATTTAAATGCAAGAAGATGGAATGAACAAGCTTTATTACAAATCACTACAATTGTTTCAGCACAGCTTTACCAGCTGGTAATTACTGAATGTTACATATATTATACACATTTTTGCATTAATATGACTCAACAATATACATGCATATCTTCAGGTGAGTAGGGTCCAAATCATGTACTAATGCCCATTTTTTCCACCATCAGGGTTTTATATGCCCTATAGTTACTATATGATGAAAACTTATAATCATATTTACAAAATTTTCACTTGTCACCATTTCTTAACTTACACAGAATATGCACATGCTTACACACCTACCACTATGAAGTCATCTATTATGTAAAAGTCAATGTCTATGTGTGTTCTTGTGTTATAGACTTGAAAGCTACTGGACTGATCCTAATGAAATTTGGAACACAAAATCCAAGCCTAGGGAGAAGGTTAATGCCGTATGTTTCATACAATTTTAAGGAGGCAGAAAGGGGGAGAACCCCACCCCCGTGAAAATTCATATGCTTCGGATTTTGATGAAATTTAAACCATAGGTATTAAAAATAAATTTTAAAATATACCCAAAATTTCCATTTCTTTGGATGATTCTAAGACTCCCTAATAGGAGCTTAACCCCCAAATTTTAGTAATTTTTCATGGATCAAAATTACTGAATGTATCCTTATGATACCTAGAACTAAGATTCTATGCATAAAGGTGGGTATAATGCAGTATGTTTGGTTTGAATTTGATGAAATTTCAACCATAGGTAATTGACACAAATCAAGAAGTATTCCCAAAGTTTTCACTTCTTATGAGGATTCTAAGACCCTCTAATAGGAGCCTTAACTCCCAAATTTTAGTCATTTTTTTATGAACCGAAACAAGGTCAAAAGTACTGAATGGATCTTTATGAAATTTGGAAATTATATTCTATGCATAAGAGCGGATGTAATGCAGTATATGTCTGAAAGTGAGGGGGCATAAATGAGGCCATAACTTTATGAAAATTCATATATTTTTGCTGTTGATGAGATTTTAACCATAGATATTTAACAAATGAAGTAATATTCCTAAAATTTCAACTTCTTAGGAGGTTAGTAAGACCCCTTAATGGGGGCTTAACCCCTACGATTTAATCATTTTTCCTAAGCCAAGATGAATACAATTGTAGTCTTAGATTTTAGAAAAATCTATTACCCTATGCATTGGATGTAGCCGTTATGGTCTTAAAATTAATCTGGTGCATAGGGAGTGCAGCTACATTCTAGCTCAAACATCATAGGTGTAGGTGCTTAGAGCTTATAGGACTACTACCTCCAATAAAGTAGTATTCGTTATTCCACTCATCATTCACTGCATTTTCTACTCTTTCACTAAATCATTCAACTATTGATCTCATGATGTCATAGTTTCATTCACAATCTTTTACAAGTCAGCCTAGGCTAATTCTAAGAAATTACAATAATGACACACACTCACACCCACTCTCTTTCTCACCCCATGTAAGGAGATGATGCTATCATTGCACCTTGTATGGTGTAATGTAGGCATTATCTAAGGGTCTTTGCAGCGTCCCTTCGGCCCCAAGCTACAACTACAATTGTTCTACTACTATCCCTCCATTTATCTGCCTTCTTCATGCTTGCTCTCCACTCTCTTGGATTTATTCAGCATTATTCCTTCTCTTTGGATATTTGCCATTGAGAGGTTTTTTTTTGTCATTTATCAGTCAGAATATCTAAGGCAGCAGTTTTAGCACGAGTTTTCATGTGCTTAGCTTTTTCTGCACTTGTTTCTTATATGTCTAATTCCGGAATTTGTTGTATTTGGAATTCACTTAGATGTTCTTTTGCTTGTTTTGTTACTGAGTATGATGCTTTCTTGTTTTCATGTTTTAAGACAAGTTTTAACATCCAGTCCTCAGAGTTTTTCAGGTAGGTGTCTAGGCCAATTGTGGTAATCTTCATTGTTAATGCCAGTTGTAAAAGTCCCCGGCCTCCCTCTTTTCTTGGCAGATAAAGTCGTTCTACATCTGCCTTAGGATGGTGCATTATATGCATTGTCAACACTTTACATAGTTTTCTGTCAAGATTACATATTTCAGTAATTGACCAGTTAATGATATTGAAACTGTAAGTCATGACTGGTATGGCTAAAGCATTGATTGCTTCAATCCTGTTTCTTGCATTCAGCTCTGTCATAAGTATTACTCTCACTCTGCAATATCATTCTCTCCTGATCCTTACTTTCATCACTGAATGCCTGATTCCATCCCCTTCAATTACCCCTAGGTATTTGTAGCTCTCTGCTGGTTCTAACTCTTTTATGACATTCTGCTGGTCAAGGTTAACGTTAGCTATATCTGTCATTTTTCCTTTGATAAAGGTAGCATTTGCACATTTATCGAAGCCAAATTGCATTCTGATGTCATCACTGAATTGTTTAACAATCGCTAGTAAGCCCTTGAGTTGTTGGTCATTTTTTGCAAGGAACTTTAAATCATCCATGTAAATGAGATGTTTTATATTTTTATCAAACATTTTATAACCGTACTGTGCATCATTGAGCAATTTTGAGAGAGGTATTAAGGCTGGTCAAAAGAGGAGTGGTGATAGTGAATCACCCTGGAAAATGCCACATGAAATTTTTACATCTCCAGCATTTAGAGATTCATTGTCACTGTTCAAAGTCAGTGTGGTTCTCCATGATCTCATACTTACAGACAAAAAGTTTCGCTGAGTAGGTGCTATTTAATACATTTCCAGACATTTCTTAATCCAGCTATGTGGTAGGCTATCAAAAGCTTTTTTATGGTCTATCCAGGCTATTGACAAGTTTTTGTGTCATTATCATTATTATTATTCAGGTCACTGCCTGGAATCAAACTCGGGCATATGGTGTAGTGGTTAAGAGAGCGGGCTACTAACACCAAGATTCCGAGTTCGATTCCAGGCAGTGACCTGAATAATAATAATAATAATAACATCGAAAAATACCTTAGGAATGAGAACTCAGGTTCAAAATTTCCCCAAGACACCTAATGAAGGCTGGAGAGTATATCAGCTGAAACATGTTAACAACAAACAAGATGAGGACAAATATCTGTCAAATGTAAATAATGTATATAATTCCTCATCTCTTAAATATAGAACTGCATTCCTAAATTTAACAGAAAAAATGGATGGGTATATTGGTGTAACTGGTCAGCAACCTTATTGCAGAAATAAGAGGCATGCATTCATTTCCCATGCATACTAATGCTCATTTTTACCATCGGGGTGTTTACATGTTCTCATATTAGCTATTTTCTATAGTCAATATAAGGTGAAAACTTATAATCATATTTACAAAATATATGTGTATGTGTATCAGATGAGCTATAACTAGTATATAATGATATATATATATAAGTTGATTAAGTAAAACGATAATCAACATAAATGTCATGTACTGTTACTGGTATTGCATTTGTTCTTAAATGAGTTACTTTATCTAACCACACTAAAGAATAAAAACAAACCCACAGTTATAAGTATCAGTCACAGTAAAATTGATGATTACTTCCTCAACTTATCATTGAGTTCAGCTCCTCTTGTGAGTCTGAAAAAAGAAAAAGGAAAGAAAAGCCACACCAATACTGAACCACAGACCAGATTCCTCCATCCATTTTAGTTTATTTTTTAAAAAAACTAGCACTCTTGGTTATGATGACAAGGGTTCCATGAAATTAACCTGTAAGTGGCTGTACACTCCACAGTTACATGTATCCTTAACATAGTTCTCAGGGAGGTTAAGTATCAAACAGAATACTACAAGGCTGGCTCTTTGAAATACAGGTACTGCTCATTTTTACCAGATGAGCAGACTGGAGCAATGTAAAATAAAGTGTCTTGCTCAAGGACACAACATTCCACCTGGTGTCAAACTCATGACCTTACAATCTTGAGCCAAATACCCTAACTACCTAGCCATGTGCCTTCACTAGTTTATTTTACCATTGGATTCACACACTGGTTCTGATTACTAGCTGATGTGAAACAGCCACTGTTATTCATGTATAATACACAATTCAATTATGAAGTAAGAGTGGACTTTTTTTTTTGTTTTTGTAAGTCAGACTAACTGGAGCAAGGCAATTTTATGCCTTGCTTAGGAGCATGACATGATGTGTTGCAGAAAATTTAAACTCATGACTGCATGATGATCAAAGTGAAACATTTTGCATATAGTATCCATAAATTGTTGAAGAATCAATGCTTAAAGATCCAAAATAAAAAGCATCAGATAACTCTAATTAGAAGAGGAACAACAAAAGAGTAATATTATATGCATACATTCTCCCTCTAATAGATGCCAACAGTCATGAAATATCAAATAATTTAATCAATTTCCTATGTAAACTTTATAGGCATTACTTTATAGGTTATATGAAGTTCATATAAAGTAAACTTTATTCATGCAAGTTTTTTTTTTACCTCTTAAGCATCACCTAAAAAAATAAAAAACAAGAACGAACAAAAATCTATTGTTGACAAATATCCTACTTCAGAGTTTAATAGTCAATATTCTTGTTTTCTGCTTATGATAAGGATAAAAAATGCAAATTAATGTAAATAAAAATGGAATCATCATCTAATAAACAGAATCAACTGGATTGATTTTGAGTGGCTGTTTAGTTTTACCACATACAGATAGTAATGGTAAATATGATTAGCATACTTCTTTAATCTGTGAACTAATTAACTCTAAATCTTTCTAATAAATTAGTTATATGATGTCCACAAATGTACCATTGATCCTCCCCATAATTATACTAGTAATTAAACTGTTAGCATGTACTGTACTGTGTTGATAATATTACCATTTAACTTTAAAATGTAGCCCTCTTCATTTCCTTCTAAATTTATGTATGGAGAAAAAAACAAAACAAAATTAGGTTTAAAAATTGAAATAAGAGTACTGGTTTGTAATAATATGAAGTCTGCACATGTACTGTATGTACTTCCTACATAATACTAAAAATTAATGAATTAGCTTTAACTGGAATGCACAATTAATACTAATGTTATTAGGAAAACCCTTCTAAGTCTGCCTCCTCTAATTAGTATAACTTCTATTTTTCTATGTTTCTGTATTTTTACATTACTTAGTTTATCTTATCCAAGTTCAACTGGATTGATTTTGAGTGGCTGTTTAGTTTTACCACATACAGATAGTAATGGTAAATATGATTAGCATACTTCTTTAATCTGTGAACTAATTAACTCTAAATCTTTCTAATAAATTAGTTATATGATGTCCACAAATGTACCATTGATCCTCCCTATAATTATACTAGTAATTAAACTGTTAGCATGTACTGTAGTGTATTAATAATATTACCATTTAACTTTATAATGTAGCCCTCTTCATTTCCTTCTAAATTTGTTTCCCATACTTTATTGAATTTTTTTTCATTTTATTTACTTTTTTCTATTCGATTTGATTACATCTGTTTCCTTACCTTTAGCTTGTCGTTTTCAATTACATATGAAAGCATGACTATAGTATAATGTAGCCTAACTCTTACAATGGGTTGTGCGATTGCTTAGTAAAGTACAAACAAATCATTATATATACGTAGGTGTGTGAATATCTTATGTATGTGTGAATATGCATAAATAATAATAGAGACTGATTTGGCCACTAAAAACAAAATGATGAACATCTACTATTTATGAAATTAGTATTTTAATATAGATATTTTGTACCAGAAATTGTATGTGTATGAAAGAGAGGGAGAGAGAGAGAGAGTATGTGTATGTAAGAATGTGCTTGAGAATATTCATATGAGGTATATGTGTGTGTAACATGATACTGATATTAGTGGTCTTGGAATGACATGGCTGTCCTTCCAAATCAACTACGTGTGAAATTCAAACAGTTTATACCATTTTCTTTATTCTGCACTTAATTACCTCTACTAAAATAAATGATGATGATGGGGGGGGGGGGTCGTTGTCGTCTCCTCTCATAGTCTGAGAAAGCCAGGTCTGCAATTTGTTGCTGAACAACTGCACAAATGATACGTTTATAGTGATCAAATGTATGTGCTGTACATCAAAGCAATGTTGCTTGAACAGGTGGATGGTGTACTACACATCAGATGTCAAAGTGATTGCAGAACAATGTGTGATAAAGTGTTTCATTCAGAAAAAAAATGAACCACCCACTTGACAATGCACTCCTAATACTGAAACAAATACATTACAGTTAACAAACCAGTCCTCTTATCTTGATTTTAAAACTTTTCTTTTTTCTCTGTACTTTTCATTCTATTTATTTTGTTTGTTTATTCATTTTATTATCTTAATCTCCATCTTTTTATGATTTATTCAGTTACATACTACAGAATGGTCAACCAAATTTTTTTAGAAAGCAAATCTTTATGTTAAATTATATTTCAAAAATTTTATTGTTTTTGTTTTTGTATTCTTTTTCTGAATTTGTATTGATCTACAGTCATTGCTACATTAAAGTAATCCATATATGGTAATCTGCCAAATATATTTATTGTCTGTGGATATATAATGAAACTGTTTGTTATTTGTAGCAGGTTGATGTTTTAACTTGCCATGAAATGTTTTGAAAAGTAGTCCTGTTACAACACATATATATGGGTGTGTAGGCATATTTTTTTTTTTTGTTTCAAGCTGAGGGCTGCAGCCATGCAGGGACACTGCTGTTTGCTTTGCTACACTTTCTCTAAACCTCCTCTGATGTGTAGTATTTTCGTGAATGAGGGGGTTTGATGTTGCTGCCCTTATCTGTGTGTCTTGCATTGAGGTAGCTTCATCCAGAACTCTTGACAGAAAGAGATCCAGTTTTGTTTTGAAAACACCTACATCCATGCCATGCAGGTCTCTCAGGCTTTGTGGGAGGATATGAAGAGCTGTGGGCCCTTGAAGCCCAGGCTGTTGCAGTATCTGGTCCTGTATACTGATGGCAATGTTGAGATTTTTGGTACTATGCAGTGGTGTCCCATCCTGCTGTTTGTGTGCCAAAGTTTTGTACAAGTTCTGTGATTTTCCAGATGTATATCACTGAGTATCTTCCCCACCTTCATTCTAAGGACTAGAGTTTTAACTTTTTCAGTCTCCTAGTGGGTGATAAGTAGTACATATAACTATATAAAGTTATCTTATATGTATAATTAATGTCACATACAGAATTTGAGTGTGACAAAAGGATCTGGGGCATGGATGTACATTGGAATTCCACCATGGCTTCTGTCTATTCTATTGCATTGCAACAGAACCTGCTTTGGTATATGTATGTCAGGTTTTAGATGCATTTCAGTGACTGTTATGCATAAGGCTTGATTGTCTTCCACAAGGTCTCTCAGGAAGGTAATTTTGGTTCTGTTATTGAGTTATAAAAGTCCTCTGATGTTTATAAAGTATATTGGTGTGACATCTGTGCTGATGCCAGTGGTGCCACGCTGGATCCATTGGCTGTGGTGATCTTGTATGTTGGTGGTGATGGCTCTGACTCAGGAATTGATGTAGCCAGGTCAATCTTTTGTGCTATGCATAAAACATTGTTTTATGGCTTTTAGAGGTAGTGCACACTATATCAACATATAGTTTTGATGCAGGTGATGTGTGACTTTTCCCCTTTGGGATCTTCCTTTGTCTTTTGGTCCATTTGGAGGGAAGTTTTTTGTTTTTGCTCTGCTTCTGGCATCGTTTTGGGTGCAGGAAGTGGCAGTTTGCACCAGCAGTCACTACACAGGTAATATGTGTGGTTTGGGAGAGTTTTAACTCTTCTTTCAAGCAAATAGGTACATATTGTACCCTGGCTTTTAATATATATTTTGTATATATGTATATATATTATCCAAAGTGTCCAGTATTATATATCCATCATGGCTGATCTTACCAATCAGTTTCACAGTACTGGTACACCAGAGTGTTAGGCAACACTCTGATTATATAACCCAACATTCATCAGAGGTAGCTGGTATAGAATGAAATATAGCGACTGCTCTCTATTGTTGGGGGTGAATGGACACTTCTGGATTGCAGTTGCTGTGAAAAGATGATGAAATGAAATAAGTAGGGGCTTAAGTTAAAGAGTTATGTTCTTTAGTACCAAGATATTGCCACTAAGTTGGTTATGCTGCAAGTTAGTAAGAGCTGCCTTGAAGTGTTAGTAGGAAATGTGTACGTCTTTCAGGTTGGTGTTCTTGTGGAAATTGGGTATGTGTAGTGGTACTATGTGTATAACTTTTGCAGGAGGTTTAGGCATACATAACTGTGTTCACTAGTGTGCTTTTTTTCTGTATTGGTTAAGGTCATGGGGGCTTTATGTGTGCATGCAGTGTGTGTAGGAGTACAATGTGTCTGGGGAAGCTTATATTGGAGTTGGTGGAAAAACAGTCTATGTGGTAGGTGTCCGCCACATTGGGGCATGCATATTTGTATATGGGTGTGCTGGTGAATGCTCTGGTCAAACTCTTTGCCAGACTCCAGGGTATTGGGGAGAGCCGAGGCTGGGGGACTGGTGATTGTAGTCATGATGGGGCACACAAGTATGATAGGATGTACTTCCTTTCATGTGGGCAAGGATTAAGCACTTCACTTCTATTCAGGTAAATGCCTGGGTGCTGGGTGCCCTTTAAAAATCACCCTTTTTTCAGCCAGACACAACCTGCACTTCCTGCTGCTATTGAAGTACAGTTTACATTTCTCTAGGATCTTCCACTTTATGCTGTATTCAGCTGTGCTTTCTTTCAAAGACCTGATATGCTTGGCCAGGGTTGTGGTGCATATCTCTAGGATGTTGAAGGAGGACTAGTGGTTGTTAAAGCGGGTTATGAAGGGGACTTTAGTTGCCCCACATACTTTCACACATTTGGTTGCCCATTTGGTCGTTTGGCTGTTACCTCTGCCTCATATATGATGGTCTCTGCGTTACAGTAGTTGTTCAATGGACATGTTGTGTTACCCCTGCAGAATTCTGCGGTAAGTACCAATCGTGGAATCACCAAATATGTATGTGCTGTGGATTAAAAAATTTTTTTGAATGTCCTGGATTGTAAAATGCATATACCGTAAATCCTCGAGTATAATCCGCATTTTTTTCCCAAAATTTAAAGGTCAAAATCCTTAGTGCGTACTATATATGAGGTTAAAAATGAAAAATATTTTCTAAGCAATGTCCAAGTCTCTATTTGCTGTCTGGCAATGTTTATTCAGACACATTTTGTGATGTCAGGGATGAAAATACCTTAAGCTAAGCCTGAAAGCAATAAAGTCATAAAAGGATCATCCATAACTTGCAGTAAGCAACATTTATTAAACGCTATTACTGTTATTTCTTTATTTTCTGCAAACAAAATACACAAAAAAGCTACATGTTTGCATTATGTGATATATACAATAATAATAAAGAACGTTACCATATACATTTTTACAAACCAAGGACATTATATAGACCTCCTTGACTCAAGTTAGACAAGGGGTGTGTATTATACACAAGGTTTAGGTTTTTCAGAGGTACAGCCCCCTAAAAATCCCCTGCGTATTATACTCAAGGGCAGACTATACTCGAGGTTTTACGGTAGTCATCTGATGCAAATGGTTTTTTATAATGATATAATGTAATCATTAATCAATTAAAAAATTAATTAGAAACAGGTGTAAGGAATTGACACCTATCCATCAATTGTTACTTATTTATTTATAATTCACTTCTCTCAGAACCTGCCCTTCACATGTCCTGAAGTATATAATGGACTATATATTTGATAAGATGTACATTTCTGAATAGCTCAAGAGCTGATTTTATACTCAGTTGGGTTCAATTGCATACATTACCCGAATATCATTCTGCCAATACATCTGTACCAATGTTGGTATTTATCTATAACTGTTGTGTATGCATTTTATTCTGACCTAACCAGGTGCATTACATTCAAGTACCTTATTCAACTGAATTTATATATATATATATATATATATATATATGCATACACACACACATACATATTCTGTGTATATAGTGCAATATACTTCAATAAATTGATAGAATGTGATGCATAATAAGTACAAAATTATATCAACATTTTATGTTCATCTTTTCCATGCATACATAGGTTGGACAAGCATCCACCTCACTGTTGTGGTGCAGTATCTAGGCTTTGTTTGTTCATGCCTCTTGCAACTCTTTATGAATTGTCTGACCAAAATGGAACAAACTACTAATTAACAATACCTTTCCAACAAAAAAGATAATATCACCTTCACATTTGAGCAACTCTGACACACTATTATGACATACATAATGATTCAACCAACTGTAATGATTGTGGTTTTGTTATGTTGTCATATATTCATGTTTTGTCACTGTCATTATATTTTGTTTGCCTATAGACATGACACAAATTTTACAGTAGTACAATGCATTTTCAATTTCCTTTTAAAAATCAGGTGGTGCAATCTTTTAGAGATGTCAAATTCTACAGAAACTTTACTGGCAGTCAGTTAACTACATTTATGGCTCACAGCATGCACTTTCACAATCTGCTTGTTGTTCGTTGTTTTAGATGGTTGTTTTGATATGAAATCATCTATAGTTGATGTTCTAAACCAATTTGAAATGCTAGTATAATTCATGGTACCAATATTTCAAACTACCCTTCCAATCGGCCAATTACAGCATAAGAAAAGTCTCTACAAAAGATATTTCCAATTTGAAACAAAATTTTACATTGTTCTTCTGAAATCTTTATAGTTCAGTCATTGACAAATCACCAAGTGCACTAAACATACACTCATTCTTGTATTTGTATATCATAACTGATGTGGTATAATTTGGTTATTATCAAATCGAAGGTCAATCTCACCTACATATAGCACATCAGCCAACCGTTACAACATGTCTGGTTGGTGTACTATTTTAAAGTCTGTTTTTTTTTATGGACTAGACTTGCATGTTTTTTGTCTGCTTGGTGATTTTGTTTTCTTTGTATTTTGTTATATTTTCCATTGCTTGGCACACATCTTTATCATCATCAGCAGCATTTAACGTCCATTTTCCATGCTGGTATGGGTTGGACAGATTGACAGGAACTTGCAAGGCCATGGGTTGCACAAGTTTACATTTTCGCCCACTGCGTGGCACCTTGGGCAAGTGTCTTCTACTATAGCCCTGGGCCGACCAATGCCTTGTGAGTGGATTTGGTAGATGGAAACTGAAAGAAGCCTGTCGTATATATGTATATATATATATGTGTTTGTGTGTCTGTGTTTGTCCCCCTAGCATCGCTTGACAACCGATGCTGGTGTGTTTACGTCACCGTCACTTAGCGGTTCGGCAAAAGAGACTGATAGAATATGTACTGGGCTTACAAAGAATAAGTCTTGGGGTCGATTTGCTCGACTAAAGGCGGTGCTCCAGCATGGCCGCAGTCAAATGACTGAAACAAGTAAAAAAAAATATCATATAGACAGACAGACACAAATATGTACATAGATGTGCACATGCATATGTTCACACATACAGTCATATCATCATGATAATTTCTTTTCTTGTATCTGCTTTTCCATACTGACATAGCTTGGACAGAAATTTTGAGGCATGTTTTACATCCGGGTGCTATTCATTATGATGGCAATTTTAATTTACTTTTAACTCACAGAGACATGAACAACCTATTCCAAAAATTGAGATGCAGACACATATATACACACAGACACACATATATACAAAAACACATACACATACATAGATAATAGTATATATACATTATATATGCATGCATAAATGATGATCATTCCATCATGTCAGATGATAACCATTTCAATCAATCTACATCATCCTGACAATCTCAACAATTTATGCTCTGAGCTATCACCACAGGACTTTAATAGAGAGACAAGATGAATCAGTGTGTCGGATTAAGGTGATATTTGCTTGTACAGTATATATCCCTCTCCAAGTACCAGTAATTGGAGCTCTGTGATAAGCATTACAAAATAACTGGCAGCTACATCAAGTGCAGAATTGATTTCAGAGTGATGTCTCTTAAATTTTTCCCTTGAAAGGATACCTGCAAGAATTTGACAGAAGCATATTTTCATACAAGTAGATGGATGTTGTCTCTCATGAGTTCATCCTCCCTCTTATAAGTCTTGTTTTTTATCCTGCAGTGTGTTCAAATGACCTGAATCTTGAGTGACCTGACATATATAAATGCATAGTTCAAAACAGATATACTATCACTCTATCAATCTTATGTATGTATGTATGTGTGTGTGTGTATATGTATGTGCATGTGAGTGCATACGCGTACATGCATATGTGTGTGTGTGTACATGTATGTATGAATGCATATATGAATGCATGCATTTATGCATACATATTACGAATGCTAGGTCATTGCAGTAATGTGTTATTTAAAATAATACCACAAACCAGGGTAAGTTCTCTTACTTTGTAGTATAGTTGTAAACCACTTAAAATTGTAAAGACCTAACACCCATAGTATACAGTTTTTGTTTCAAATATACATGCACACACATGCACGTACACACAAATATGCATATAGATGCATGTGTATATATTTATATGTATGTATGTATGTATCTATCTATATTTATAACTCTGTCTGAATATATATATATATATCCACGGTGGTGCTCCACCATGACCGCAGCCACATGGCTGAAATGAGTAAAAGAATAAAAGAATATGCCAAAGATTGATCCAATTGAGGGACCAGCTACCCGAATTGACAGTACCCTGATAGATAAAGCAATTAAGGATATCAAGACAGGGAAAGGTCTTGGTCCATCAGGAATCACCACTGAGATGCTTAAAATATCTGGCGGTGTGGGTTATGGTCTAGTCACCTGTATCATAAATCAGGTAGTTCATGAAGGAGTCATACCCAATTACTGGTGTGGCAGCAGCACAGTCAACTACTACAAAGGTAAAGGTGATGCTTTAGATAGAAATAACTACAGGGGTATCAAATTGCTGGATCAGGTGATGAAAGTTACGGAGAGGGTCATAGCTCAACTAATTAGGGAGAGAATTAGCCTAGATGAGATGCAGCTTGGGTTTGTGCCTGATAGAAGCATCACTGATGTTATATTTCTGGTAAGGCAGATCCCTTATCTAGTGGTCAATGTGGAAACTAGGGATAGACAAGTGGTTGGTAAGAGATTTGTACAGGGATGCTGTCAGTAAGGTGAGGGTTGGCAACAAGTATAGTGAAGAATTCTGTGTTGAAGTAGGGGTTCACCAAGGATCAGTCCTCAGCCACCACATATTCATCATAATCTTCCAGGCAATAACAGAGAATTTCAAGACAGGATGCCCCTGGGAGCTCCTCTATACTGATGACTTTGGTCTAATAGCTGAGTCCCTACCTGAACTAGAAATGAAGTTTCAGGTGTGGAAGCAATGTCTAGAACTGAAGGGCTTTAGAGTCAACCTAGCAAAAAGTCCAAGTAAATAGGAAGGCAAACAAATCACAAACCCCTTCAGGTAGATGGCCTGCTCAATCTGTAGAAAAAGCATAGGTAGAAACTCCATAAGATGTACCCGGTGTAAGCTAAGGACACATAAGAGGTGCAGCAATATTGAAGGAAGGTTAACCAGGAAGATAGTTTTTGTGTGTGGCAGATGCACAGGGGCAATAAACACCGAAAATGTACAGAAAACAGATTCCATTACACGCTCATAACAGAAAGTAGCAGTTGAAATGGTAGTGGGACGAGAAAATAATATTGGTTATGTATGTAGTTTTATGGAATTTTTTCATAATTGGGAGTTATTTTGACCATAAAAATGACCCTATGACCTAAGTTATGGTATTTAGAATATTAATTCCGATTTTTTCATCCACTAAATTTGGAATTGTGTAAATGTATGAATTTTCAACATACATACACACACATTTAAATTCTGCTTTTTATAGATGAGATACAACAGGCTTCTTTCAGTTTCCATCTACCAAATCCACTCACAAGGCTTTGGTCGACCCAAGGCCTAAGTAGAAGACACTTGCCGAAGGTGCCATGCAGTGGAACTGAACCTGGAACCATGTGGTTGGTAAGCAACTCATGTGCATGAGGTCTGATGAAAAAGTATCGGGACTGTTGTTATGGTAATGGTGCTAAAGTACACAGAGTGTACAAATCGACCTTGATCTCTGTCATGCATGCACACTAAGTTATGACCTTACTTCCATTGGTCATAGCAGTGCTTGGAAGTAAAGTGTGTAGAGTGTGGTTGTCTCAAAAAGAAGATCAGGTTTCTGCTGCACAGGATCTCCTTGATTGTGCTAAAGAAGACAAAAACTTAATATTTTAATAGTAAATTTATTCAGACACCATGGGATTAATATAAGTTGCTTTTACCTTTTTTGCCTTGTTTTGGCCTTTTTCATTAAGCTTTTTAAAAGCAGTCAATTTACTAGGGGGTCAGTGTCTGGTATCAGGGCCAAATTTATGGGGTGGGGGTCGAAGAGTTCAATTGCCCCAGGCATCCCCTAGATATAGCCCCCCCCCCCATGCTATGATGGGTATGTAGCACTCAATATAGGAAGCTCCACCTCTCAAGGCTCTCTCTCTCTCTCAATAAACAAACATATCTTTAAAAATATAATGGCTCATCATTTTTGATAAACAACAATCGTTTTAACTGCATTAGTGACATCAATTCATTCAATTAAATAACGCTTTCTACCCAACCCTGATTGTAGCTGATTTTGGAACATTGACAGACAAAAGGAAAGCAACAAAACACTAAAAAAAATGTATGTATTTGTGAGTGTGTGTATGTTTGTGTATATGTGTGTGTGTCTGTGAGAGAGAGAGAGAGAGAGACAGAGAGGGAAGAATATGAATGTATATAAAGATAGATAAATAACTTGATAGAAGGAAGTTATTGTCTCATCATCATCATCATCATTTAGCATCCGCTTTCCATGCTAGCATGGGTTGGACGGGTCAACTGGGGTCTGGGAAGCCAGAAGGCTGCACCAGGCCCAGTCTGATCTGGCAATGTTTCTACGGCTGGATGCCCTTCCTAACACCAACCACTCCGTGAGTGTAGTGAGTGCTTTTTACGTGCCACCAGCACAGGTGCCAGACAAGGCTGGCAATGGCCATGTTTGGATGGTTCACTTACGTGCCACCACTAGTTCAAATTTCTTCTTTCAATGAATGACTGAACAGTGACCTTGGAGTGACCAATGGCAATTAAAGACACACACACACACACACACATACACATGCAAATATGCACACACATATATTGCCATTGTAAATTTCATTATTTCAGTGAGGCATTGAAAACTGTATGCATGTATGTATGTGTTTGAGTGTGTGTGTGTGTGTGTGCATGTATGTGTAAGCGTGTGTGTGAAGGGCTATTCAGCTGGTATTTTTAGCATGTCTCACAACCACCTGATACCCTCTAATGCTTTTCAATATCTTTCTCCTCATAAACACATTTAATAGTCTATTGCTAGGATTTAAGTCAAAAATTCGGACTGTTTGTGATATAAAAAATTTTTTTTTGATTAAAAAAAAATTTTTTTCATAGTTGTACAAATTCTCAAGTGTAGAACATAAATTCACAAAAATGTTCCAAAATTTCAAAATATTAATGTTATGAGAAGTTATATGGGTTGCTTAAACCAGAATTCTGCTGAGAGCCATTCCAGCAGATTATGAAAATGCTATAGAGAATATTTTATATTGAGTTTTTTCATTTAGTCAAGTTTTGTTAATTTCATATAATGACATTTTTCCACAATTCCCTTTCATTTGACCTAGATATTTAAATTTTTGTTGAATTTCTGATTTTTCTGGTTTTTAAGAATGGATATTGATGTGTATGAATTTTTTCAAATGTAATTCTGGAGAACTGAAGAGGCAAATTTACCTTATTTTGCCTTACTCATTTTACCCCATCTAAATTTGCCTTTTATATGCGCGAAGAGAACGGAGATAATTTTCTGAAATAGTGACCTGAATATGTTGCAATGTTTTTAATGCATTTTAGAGAAGATCATTTGCTTAGTTGATGTAGATTTTGTTAAATGGCAAACATTTATAGAAATATTTTTTTCTCAAAGTAAAAAATGCAGTAAATATTACTCATTGTGCCCCACCACTAGAAACAGGGGGGGAAAGCAGACTTTTGGAATATTACTTTTTATTATGGTTGGGTTCCAATCCAGGCTGCAGCAACAAAGTCTACCTGCCACACTTCTTGGTCCATCATCACTGCTTCATGGTCCTGGATACATTCCAGGCCAGTGTCTGCAATCAAGTTGTTGATGTAAGTATGACAATGAATTCCTCTGCTCACAAGACAAATTTGGGCACTCCAGCTCAGGGTGATGCATGCAGTGATCAGATAGTCACAGCTGTTTTTGCCTGATCTTCTTGCTAACTTTCGGAAGGTCTCCATAAAGGCAATTCATTTGTCATATGTTGCTGCCATTTCACATTTACAGCCTTTTGCAGCATCCTTGGGTAGCATCCATTTAGCCCATTTGATAATTTCTTTGTCAGTGTCCATGTTTCACTACCATATAATAGCACTGATTCAACAGTTGCAATGACCAGCTTGATTTTGATTTGCCTGGGCAATTTGGAGTTTCAGACTTTCTTTAGTTTGTGACTGGTTGTCCATACTTGTGTCTTCCTGATCTCAATGTCTGCTTCCAAACTGCTCACCTAACCACCTAAATACTTGAAGTCTTCAACAACATTCAATTTGGAACCATTTGATTGGTTGAACGACATGTATTCCGTTTTCTTGACATATGTGTACAGTACTGTCTTAGCAGCTTTTGAGCATGATCTATTAGATATGAGCAATTTATTAGATATGAGTTCTGTGTCATCTGTGAAGTTCAGGTCTGTGATGGTTACTGCTGGCACTCACCATGATCTTTGTCAGTCTATGATGAAACCAAGGCCTTCATTACTGTTGTCTTTTGGATCATGCATTGCATAATTCAATACAGATATGGTACAAGTGTATCTCCTTGTAGCACCCCAGCTAGTATTTGAAATAATCCAGAGTGTTAAGAGTTGACTAAAAGAGGTAAAAACTGCTGGGCCTGATGAAACTCCCCTTGAAGTTATCAAGAGGGGTAATCTGGATGGAATAATACTGGATTTTGCTAATAAGCTGTTGCAGAACTAAGAAAATCCAGATCAGTGGTCTGAGATCAACTTGATACCAATCCGAATGTCAGGAAACCTCAGCAATGAAACTAACTACAGAGGAATTGCACTGTCCAATATTTCACTCAAAGTCATCCACTGAATGATCCTCAACAGGATTTAACAGGTGCTTGATAGTCACCTGAAAGTAAATTAAAATGGATTTAGACCAGGGATATCTACATTTTAGATCTAAACCCTGAGGCGTATTACAGGAGCTAAATCAAGACCACTACCCACCATTATAACCTTTATGGACTCTAGCAATGGGTTTGACAGCATCCATCATTACAAAGTGTTGAAGATCCTTTGAGCATATGGCATTCTAGAAATAGTTCTTGCCATTGCGAAGGCTTACGAGAAGACCAGAACTTGTGTGTTGTCATCTGATGGAGAAATGAAATTCTTTCAGAATGGCTGCCCCATATATGTTGGAATTTCCTCACTTTTGTTCAGGTTTTCCCTTTTTTCATGCGTTGCAAAACAATGAAAGGAAGCTTTTTTAAAACCAAAGTTTTAAAAATCGATGTCTTTTAACCCTTTTGTTACCGTATTTATTTTGAGATGCTCAGTGTTTCTTTCAATTACTTTAAATAAAACAAAGAATTTAGTAAAATAACTTAGTTATCATTAAACTGGTGTTAGGAACATAAATTGTGACTAAGGTTTAGTGGAAGATTTTAATTCAGGACTTTTGAAAACAAGACATTTGTATTCAGAGCCAGAGCCGGTTTCAGCCGGGTTGGTAACGAAAGGGTTAAATGTTTGTCTCTCATCCACCTCACCCTCTCTCTCTCTCTCTCTCTCTCTCTCTCTCTCTCACACACACACACACACACACTCACACACACACACACTCACACACATTCATTGTGCCTTTGGAACAACAATAACCACTAAAATGATATATCTTTCTTTTTCGTAATTTTCTGTCATTTTATCATATTCTACATTCTGAAACATTTGTAACTCATGTTAAAGAAAAAAAATCTTACCATCTCTTCCCTCCTTCATTGTACTTTTCATAATGAAGGAAAAGTCAAACACTGCAAGTGAATGTGTGAGAAAATAATTTGAATTTTGAAAAGTGTGTCTATAAGGCGACATTTTCTGTCATTTATTTGAACTTCCTCTGCTAACTTGTCAAATATAATTACATGCAATGGGTTTTGAAATTTAAATTTGCTAATTTTCCAAGATTTTAATTCTTGTGTATGAGGGGGCCCACTGAATTTGAAGTGCCCTGGGCACCCCTTTGGTTTAAATCCAATCCTGTCTTGTGTAGAGTGTCTAATAGGACCATTTTTCTTTGAAGTTACTGTTGCTGGTCAAGCATACCCAGACAAGCTGCACATGTCAATTTTACTTGCCATACATGCAATTTATGAAAATGGTGAATTTTTCTTTCAAAAGATGGTGCACTATCATATTGCTGCCAAGATGTCCACACTTCCTTGGATGAGAATTTGCAAAAATACTGGACAGGACAAAGAGGGGCAACTGAGTTCCTTACATGTTCTCCTGATTTAACACTTGCAGATTTTTACTTATGGGGCACCCTAAAGGATGCTGTTCATTGCAGAAAATTGGTTACTCTGGTGACCCTTTGGAATGAAAATGAAATGGAATGTGCAGCAGTCCCACTGGATACATTAGCTGACATTGCCCAAGCTGCAGTTCGGCACAATAATAACTGCCAAAAGCTAATGGTCACCACTTTCAGCACCTCTTGTAATTGTAGAGGCTAAAGGTAACTTGTATTTGTCTCATAATGTCTGAATAAATTTAGTCTAAAATATTTTTCCATGTTTTTCTTTTTTTTTGAAGTCTGTATACATTTTATTGGTGGACTGTGTGTACATGCATGTGCACATGTGTGTATGTATGTATGTGTGTGTGTATACGTGTGTATGTGTGTGTTTGTGTGTATATATACACACACACACATATATTTATGCATACATACATGTATGTATATGTGTATATATGTATGTGTGTGTATATATATATAGGCATAGAAGTGGCTGTGTGGTAAGTAGATTGCTTACCAACCACATGGTTCTGGGTTCAGTCCCACTGTGTGGCACCTTGGGCAAGTTTCTTCTACTATAGCCTCGGGCTGACCAAGGCCTTGTGAGTGGATTTGGTAGACAGAAACTGAAAGAAGCCCGTCATATATATGTATATATATGTAAATGTATGTTTGTGCGTCTGTGTTTGTCCCCCCAGCTTTGCTTGACAGCCGATGGTGATGTGCTTACGTCCCTGTAACTTAGCGGTTTGGCAAAAGAGACCGATAGAATAAGTACTAGGCTTACAAAGAATAAGTCATGGGGTCAATTTGATCGACTAAAGGTGGTGCTCCAGCATAGCCACAATCAAATGACTGAAACAAGTAAAAGAGTATATCTTTGAATGTATATGTATGTGTGTGTATATATGTACATATAGCCACCTAATATACTATGCAGCTTCCTTGACACATGAACTTTCAATATAAAGGCTTCATTTTGATGTGACTAATAATATTCTTTCTCCTGTTGATATCTGACTAATATATGTAGTAATTAATACAGGATGAGTGGGATACATTCTACTCTTACTGTTTTACCACTCGTGATCCTCTCCTCTTCCCTTCATCTTTTTTTCACTTGCATTCAGCTCTTCACTTTTTTCTCCTCTCTTGTTCATACTCTGACTTCTTTCCTCACCCACTATAGTTTCTCACTCCCCAGCCACTTATATTGTCCCAACCCCTCTTCATTCACCCATCACAGCTCCATCTAACTGGTGGGATTGTCATCAGTGAAGAAATTTTCATTCCCCATTAGCACTGTTGCATAACTGTATGCAGGGTCTTTGGATTGGTTAATGTTAATGTTCCTGGCAATGACATTTGTCATTTATTTTCTGTTCTTCTTTTAATGAATGACAGTAGGTATAGTAGAGTAAAAGTATATATCAATGATAAGAGGGAAATTAAAATAATTCAGAGGGTAGTATCAATGTATATGTTAGTGCCAATACTCCTAAGTTTTATTAAACACACCCTCTTTTACTTTTATCCAATCCTGCTGCTGTTCTACTTTCTTCTTACTGTTTTTCATTGTATTTTTTTAACATGTCCTCATTCTTGTCCTCTATTCCTCCTCTATTCTACTTACACAGTCTCAGCTACTATATAATGTCTAAAGTGACATTGTCTCTAAAAAAATGTGAGGTGGCATAGGACAATTGCAAAATTCATCATCGGGATAAGGGTGTTAGTTAAATAACTGATATCTGTAAATTGTAAGTAACCAAAAAAAAAAAAATAATTAAAAAAAAATTTAATTAGGTACAGCTGTGGTGAAGGTGTGTGAGTGACCTAGTGGTTATCATGTAGTACTTTAATTGCAAAATCGTTTTGATTCCCAGATCAGGTGGTGTGTTGTGTTTTGGGGTAAAAATAATTTCACGTTGCTCTAGTCTACTCAGCTGTAAATGAGTAGCACTGTGATAGATAGGTACCCTGTTCAGGGTACCAGAGAATGTTATGCTCTCAGTCACTTATACATCATGGAAACTGAGTAACTGGCTCTATGAGTCTTAGTAGCCAAGATGGTATCTACTTATAGCTGAGGGGTTAAAACGTTTGCTTTACAGACATATGGTTCTGGTTTCAATACAACAGCATGCCATCTTGGACAAGTATCTTCTATCATAGCCTAGAATTAACTTAGACTTTACCAGTGGAAACTGAAACAGAAGTTCATTTTGTGTGCATGTATGTGTGTGAATGCATATATATATATATATATATAAATTTAGAGGACAGACCACTAAAAGTGGACAGCCTATATGCTAGATATAGATGTCAAATCGCCATTTTCCACGAAGTTTTTTATTGTAAATCTATTTATTTATCTATCTATTTTTATGAATAAAAAAATTAATAAAAAATATTTTTTAAATTGTAAAAATTATAAGTTTTATATATGTGTATATATATATATATATATATATATCTTATAAAATCCGTTCTGTCTGTGTGAGTGTGTGTGTGGCTTCTAGGATCTTGGAAACCCTCCATCCGATTGCACTCAAATTTGATATGTAGATACCGACGGTATCAGGGCGTGTATAAGTCTTGAAAAAATTACAAAAATCGATTCCAGGTGAGAATGTGATCGATAAAACCGTGGGAAATCGTTTTCCTTCTTTTGCTGGTGTCTCAAATTTAGGTTAAATCAGTGTTTCTCAAAGGGAGGCCTATGGGACGGTTAGACAAGTTGTTTTAAGAAAATTTGGTTTAAATGTTTGACAACTCAGCACCTTCCATTGGATGGGGGGCATTTTGCTCATATATATATATATATATATATAATATATATATATATGTATGTATATGTGTGTGTGTGTTTTAAATGTGTACAAATGTTTTTGTTTTTTTTTTGTGAGGGAAGATGAAGCTCATTAGCCATGGAGAAGGCAACTCTTCTAGAAGAGTAACTCTGACATAAACCAGGTCATGGTAATGACAGTCCCTTAACTGGCTGCACTGTCAAAGCCATGACTGTTGATGGAGGTAGACTGAGCTCCTGTTTTGAAATGAAGCCATGATTAGGACAACCAGTATAGGAGAATAAAGCTCTGAATTCAAATTGACTTACCACTGTTGGATTGCAGTATCCTTTTGAGAAAAAGCTCTTTCTGAAACAAGATTTGTAGATGAAGATCATCTTGTCGAAAGAGTGGCAGGTTTCACATTATTCTGGGTTGAAAAGCTGAAAGGCGAGAAAAGGGAAGGTGGTGTTGGATTTGCAATTAGAAGTGATTTACTAAAAGACCTAGAACAACCACAAAGCATGAGTATACGCATAATGAAACACTGAATCCCTCTGCTAACTTGGTCACCTAGGTAACGGAAGCTATCTACAACTTCTTGAGATCCCACCAGACATTTGAGGAAGTCTGTTCTCTCTCTCTCTCACTGTATGTATGTATGTATGTCATCATCATCACTTAGCATCCATTTTCTATGCTGGCATGGATTGAACCAGAGCTAGTAAGGCCAGTGAGCACACCAGTATCAATTCTGCTGTGGCAGACTGATCTTCTTGAATACAGCAATGTGCCAGATATCTCAGTCCTTAGCCATATATATTTATTTATACATATATATTAATATATATGTATAAATATATATTTATTTATATATATATATATATATATATATCTTATAAAATCCGTTCTGTCTGTGTGAGTGTGTGTGTGGCTTCTAGGATCTTGGAAACCCTCCATCCGATTGCACTCAAATTTGATATGTAGATACCGACGGTATCAGGGCGTGTATAAGTCTTGAAAAAATTACAAAAATCGATTCCAGGTGAGAATGTGATCGATAAAACCGTGGGAAATCGTTTTCCTTCTTTTGCTGGTGTCTCAAATTTAGGTTAAATCAGTGTTTCTCAAAGGGAGGCCTATGGGACGGTTAGACAAGTTGTTTTAAGAAAATTTGGTTTAAATGTTTGACAACTCAGCACCTTCCATTGGATGGGGGGCATTTTGCTCATATATATATATATATATATATATATATATATATATGTATGTATATGTGTGTGTGTGTGTTTTAAATGTGTACAAATGTTTTTGTTTTTTTTTTGTGAGGGAAGATGAAGCTCATTAGCCATGGAGAAGGCAACTCTTCTAGAAGAGTAACTCTGACATAAACCAGGTCATGGTAATGACAGTCCCTTAACTGGCTGCACTGTCAAAGCCATGACTGTTGATGGAGGTAGACTGAGCTCCTGTTTTGAAATGAAGCCATGATTAGGACAACCAGTATAGGAGAATAAAGCTCTGAATTCAAATTGACTTACCACTGTTGGATTGCAGTATCCTTTTGAGAAAAAGCTCTTTCTGAAACAAGATTTGTAGATGAAGATCATCTTGTCGAAAGAGTGGCAGGTTTCACATTATTCTGGGTTGAAAAGCTGAAAGGCGAGAAAAGGGAAGGTGGTGTTGGATTTGCAATTAGAAGTGATTTACTAAAAGACCTAGAACAACCACAAAGCATGAGTATACGCATAATGAAACACTGAATCCCTCTGCTAACTTGGTCACCTAGGTAACGGAAGCTATCTACAACTTCTTGAGATCCCACCAGACATTTGAGGAAGTCTGTTCTCTCTCTCTCTCACTGTATGTATGTATGTATGTATGTCATCATCATCACTTAGCATCCATTTTCTATGCTGGCATGGATTGAACCAGAGCTAGTAAGGCCAGTGAGCACACCAGTATCAATTCTGCTGTGGCAGACTGATCTTCTTGAATACAGCAATGTGCCAGATATCTCAGTCCTTAGCCATATATATTTATTTATACATATATATTAATATATATGTATAAATATATATTTATTTATATATATATATTAATATATATGTATGGGATTGACAAACAGAAGGACCATTTTTAGAAGACCCATCTGCAAACTACCGCCTGACAATAAACTGCAGCTTCATTATCATGGCTGATGACTTTAACTGACATATTAGTCAATCAATAATGGTTTCCATTATATGCACGAAAGCTATGGATATGGTACAAGAAATGAAGGTGTATGTTCTTTGATGAAATTGATCTCATGAAATTGACCAATAATCTCATCACCTATCAGTTTGGTGAATGCACAAGTCAGACAGATTTCATTTTCACCAGGAATAGACAGGCCATTATAGATACTAAAAACTTTCTTGGTGAAGAATGAGTCAAGGTTAGGCAAATTCAAAAAAATTTTAATCGACATGTTTGACTAGAGTGATAAATATTTTGATACCAATAGTAGAGATTAACCTTCTTGGGGCTACAAATCAGATGTCTTGCTGGTGCACGGTCTCAGCCAAACCAAATGACATAGTTATGAAAGTTGAGAGATAGGCTTGTAAAACTTGGAAGCAAGATGGTAACAGAGAGCATTATCAATTAGTTAGAGTGGCAGCAAGGGAACAGAGATACTTGGCTAAGGAGATGCTGAAGAGAAGAGATTTGCACATCCTGCAGTGTGTGGATCAGAGGTTTGAAGCATTCAGGATTGCAGGAATCAATTTTGATGAATCAAAGCACTAATGGATAGTGATTTAATAGCAGAAAAGGCAGTGTGTTAGACAAAATACCTTGCGTACAATGCACTTGTGTACAATGACTTGATTACAAGAATGGTAGAGGATAAGGCAAAATGGCTTACTCACCTATGTGTTAATAGCTGAAATGGTGGTCTGTTAAACAAAATGTTTTGCATTACTCATGCATTTATAGATGATACCTTGATTACAGAAATATTAACCAACTAGACAAAAATATATTAAATATTTATGGACTTTGGATGATGAATTACTTGCAACAATGGAAGACTGTTAGTTAAAAATATATGGTACTATGAGTCCTCTTACAGATGATAGCCTTATAATGTATTTATAACTGGTGATTTAATACAAGAATGATGGAAGATGTATCAAAATGTCTTTAATATTAATACACTTTTGGTGATGATTTACTGACAGGATCAGTGGATTTCTATACAGAATTTCTTTAAAATTATGCATGATTATTTAATGGCCTGAACAGTAGAGAATTAGACAAAGTGTTTTGCTCTATTACTGCACTTATGACTGATGATTTACTGGGAAAAATGGAGCACTGATAAACAAAATACTTTACAGTATTAATTAGCTCATGTATATTGATTTACTGGTAGATATAATAGGCTGTTAGACACAATATCTTGCTATGTTAATGAACTTATGTATGATTGTCTTATACCAGCAATGGTGAAAATCTACATTAAATGTCTTGCAGTATTTAGCTATATTCCTTTGGATTCTGTATTGAAACCCCTACTGGGATCAAACCTGCTACACTCCTTGGTTAAAATAATTTCCAATTATGAACAGTTGTAAAGCAATAAACCCTTAGCTACAATATATAGCCTTGTGTCTAAGTGAGAAACCAATATTAACACACTTGTGAAAATATTAACTTTGTCAAATAATATTGGTTTTAAATTTTAGCACAAGGCCAGAAAATTTGGGGGTGGGGTATAAGTCAATTGCATTGAACCCAGTGTTCAACTGGTACTTATTCAATCAACTCTGAAAGGATGAAAGACATTTGAACTCAGAATGTAAAGATGGGTGAAATGCCAGTTAGTTTTTTGCTTGGTATGCTAACAATTCTTGTCAAATCTTGTCAAATAATATTAACAACTAATTCTCAAACCTGTACATAGTTAAAGCCATTTATTACAGATGTTAGAATTCATTCATCAAGAAAGGAAGTAAAAATTCAATTATGCAATGTTTGTTTGGGTGCATATGTTATGTATTACTTACTATGTTAGTGGTGACTAACACATAATAAGAATTGATGGTCATTGAGAATGAAATTTAGATCAAACTTTTCAAAGAAGTTACATATAAAATTTGCATTAATATCTCACTTGCTTGAAACCATGTTGTGCATAATTTCTTTTCAATATGCAAGGAAGGCTTTTTGTCTTGATCCTTCAAAGACATTAAAGGTAGTAAATTGGTAGAGTCATTAGAGCTTTTGATAGAATGCCTTGTGGTATTAGTTCTGAGTTTTGGCACTCTGAGTTCAAATCCTTCTAAGGTCAACTTTGTCTTTTACCTTTTAAGGTCAATAAAAATACTAATCCAGAGTGAACTAGTAGAACTGTAAGAATGTTGGACAGGATGGTTTGGAATATTTGTTCCAGCTCTTTGTGGTCTGAGTTCAAGTCCTACCATATCTTCCTTGGATGGTAGCCTTAATACATTGCTCAGTTGAATACCACTCTGACATTATGGGTGTCTTTGACAGAATCTACTCTGTTGCAAGCATTTCAGGCAAGCCCTCCAGTTTGAAAATACCTTCCTCCCCCAGTATCAGCGAATGGCAATGTTTATGTCCTTTTAAAGTGACTGAGGCATTGCCAATCTTTCTATACAAAGATTAATAAAAGTAAATAGAATATATCTATAACTGACTCCTGAAAATAAGCTGTCTCATAAATGTTCTAATACAGTTTAAAAGTGTTATTAATGTATTTGAATTATAACTGTTCAAAATGCTCACAGACTTATAATACTTAGACTGAGCTGCAATGTGTACAAAATGATTATATTAACTTATTTTAAGAAAAAAAAAATTTTTTCTATATTTTATACTAGTATTACACTATATGTTTTTAAAGACATATTTTTGCTTCCATTGTCACAAAAATTGAATTAAAAAGGGCTACAATCTATTTGTGGAAAATCTGAATTTAAATTGGTGGAATGTAAAGAACTTGCCTTTTGAGATATCTGTTTGCAAAAGGCTGTCATTTAATCAGTTAAACAAAGATTACTCTTTGGCAACATTCTCTGATGAAATGGTTTCAAAAAAAATTAAAGTTGTTAGCAACTAGCCATTTCAAAAATGGTTAATAAACTATAAATTTCTGTTATATCATTTTGAAACCAAAATAATGTAGTACCCTATGGAAAAAACTGGGAGTGGGAGGACAGCCATGACTAGAAGATCTCTGATCATCTTTCAGCTGGGTTAGTTTGACCTGGAACTAAAAAACAACAATACAGTAATGATAGTCATCATCAAATGTTATGTCATGTTGATGATATTTTTGGTTGTTTGTCAGAAAATCTCAATCAATAGCCTTTAGTTTGATTATAGAAGAATGACTGAAATCAGCTGTTGGGAAAATGATCACACTATTTCACACCACGGAATGTTTTTTTTCTTTTTGGATCCTGCTAAATTCAAGAATTCTTGGAAGTAAAAATAAATTTTTACAATACCACATCCTCCACACTTACATGATTTTGCATGTTTTTTTCTTTTTTTGATCCTGTTCTGAATTATCAAAATGATGCTGAAATGAATTTCATGAAATTTCAGGCATTTCATCATCATCATCATCATCATTGTTTAACGTCTTGCTTTCCATGCTGGCATGGGTTGGACGGTTCAACTGGGGTCTGGGAAGCCAGAAGGCTGCACCAGGCCCAGTCTGATCTGGCAGTGTTTCTACAGCTGGATGCCCTTCCTAATGCCAACCACTCCGTGAGTGTAGTGGGTGCTTTTTACATGCCACCAGCACAGGTGCCAGGCAAGGCTGGCAATAATAATAAAAGCAAAATTTTGTCTGTCCACCTGGGATCCCTGGATCTCAGTCTACATTTGCTGTGCATAGACATATTATACCTTTTTTGAATCAGGATGATCCCAGGATTGAAAATTTGCCCTTCATTTGGTTCTTGAACAGCCAGCATTGGGATCTGATTTAAAAGCATTTGGGATGCTATTTCCAGCAGGTAAAGCTTGGCTGATTCACACCATCTTGCTGTTTGTCAGATAATGTCAAAAATCAAGGGGGAGATAAATGACATTTGCGTCATTAATTTTACATTGAGATAAGAACGTTGAACAAATTGGCCAACAGTTGGAATTCAACTTGGGACTGGAACAATAGAATGATTGCATTACAGAACTAATTCTGATCCATCCTTAACCTCTGATCAAAAACCACAGGGGCATATAGTCATTATAGATGTATTATAGTCATGCAATTCAGCCCTCTTTAGTTTTGGGCCACAGGCCCAATTAGCTCTCCACAGGAGCTAGCTCAAAAGCCTGCACAGAGTGCAGCTCTTAAGCTAGTATATAATAATGTTAAGGCAGAACTTAGCCACATAAAAGTTAAATATCTCAAGCTTTGTTTCCAGAAGTGGCAGAAATATTGAAGCTGGTGCATATCAGCAGGAAAAAATTACTATGAAGTGAATAATACACAATACATGAACATTGGTCTTCAAAATATTTGTAGTCTTAGTGAATTGTTTTCACTTTTTACATCATCAGACCTTTATTATTGAAGTTTCATTGTAACTTTCAATTATCCAATTATAATAATTATATGAATCCAGGTCATAAAATTTTGGGAAAAAGTAAATGTTAAGCAAGAAGGATTTAGTGAAAAAAAAACTTACATGTTCAAAGTAAATAATACTGGATTCAAGAGAATTGTGTGAGCTTGTGTTTATTATGTCAACCAATTTTGCTCCAATTTTCTGTATTCTAAAACAGATTAACACGTATTTTTGTATAATTGTTTCAAAGCAAAAAAAAAAAAAAAAATACAGAAATTAGGTGAGGTGAAGCAAATTATACCAAAGGATGGATAGGAGTTATAATGAATCTTCATAAATAGCTTTATAAATTTTCCATTTAAACCATGGCTTTAGGTATAGCTTCCAGGTTGAGACACCTTATGTAAATAAAGATGCAAATAACATTGTATAAAAATATGTTAACTTTCAAATATATTTAATAAAATGTATTTAAAATGCATTGAAAAGATTTGCTAATTATAAATCACAGTTCTTTTGTTTACTACATGAAAATAATTCTTGTAAAACGTTGATAATAAAATATATTAACATGTATAATAATGATTCTAACATAGGTACAAGGCCTATAATTTATAGTCAAGAATATTTCCTACAATTGACCTATCTTAGATCTGTGATTCTGAACCTCAGTGTTTGTATTCCTTTGGGTGCATTGGGAACTTACAAGGAATCCATAAATATCTAGGGGTGCCTAGTAAGTGTTCAGAGGGGTTATGGTTTTTCTTAGAAATTACATATTAAAAGGAGCTACTGTATGCAGTTTTAAAAAATTTTCAAAAATCTTCGTCAGAATTGGAATATAAATAGGTTTTGTGTTATAAGTGAGCAGAAGCATGACTGATGAAGCACCAAGGTCCAATATAATTATAATATAAGTACTCACATTCTTCAGCAATTTCCATAAAAATTTTACATAGGGGACAAATATCTAAAAAGAAGGATAGTATAAGAAAATATAGATAATATACTACTGTGCAAAATTAGCTTTTGTTTTGATTGAAATAATCTGGTGTCTCTTCATTTATTTAATTTATTTACTTTCAAAACACTTGAGAAGGCATGTGTAAAATGCCATTCCATGAAAGAGGGTACTAAACTAGAAATAGAGAACCACTGCTTGCTGACAAAATATTTCATGGTTGCTTCGTCAGTCAAGAGAGATGTTTGCTTTGCCGTTGTTGATTTCATTCATAATTTTGTCATTGGGAAAGTGCTCTACAGTGTGGAAATAAAAAGAGGACCCCACCTTACAGTTATTGTTGCTTCATGTTGTTGAAATGTAACTTTCTTCCTGCTTGAGCTTTGCCAACTGGAAAGAATCAATAGGATGCAAGTTAGTCAGGAAGCATCTTCATAGTTGTTCAACCTCCTAGAAATAGTAGGAAATCTTTCTAAAACCATAACCTACTGGTTTGGGAAAGGAAAAGGTACAATGAATACAAGCTTAAACATTAAGCTCAGCACTGCTACCCAACAAAATGCTCATCACATATGTAATATATCTATTTGCCCACAACAGAGAATTGGTGCACTTCTCCCTGTGGAATATATTTTAGTTGTAAGGAGCAGTTGGCATTATCAATGTTCTCTGCTACTTCTGTTAATATCTGATGCCAAGAGAAGGTAGGACCAAATCATCTAGGTGCTGTTGTCATTGTTCTTGTTTGAAGAGATGATAAATGTAGTTGATAGAGAGCCTTGTCTTTTAGGGGTGTCATGGACAACATTAGCTAATATGTCCTTCCTTTTAATAAGATTGTAGGTTGTGAGTTGAGGAAAATTTAGATGTTATTTCTAGCAGATCAAGCGACCAAATAGATGCTCCTTCATTAACTTATCTGATATTGAGTAAATGGGAACAATCATACTGTGGTGTGCTCTTGAGCAAAACATTTAACTTTATCTTACAACTTAACTATGGAAATAGGTCTCTAACTGCCACTAGAAATAGCAACAAAATTTCCTCAAATTGCACCCAACCATCTTAAAAGGAAAAGGATGCATTAGCCAATGTAATTTGAGATATACAAAAAGATGTGATAATCAGAGCTGAAATGCTTTCAACAACAACAAATTGTAAGAGAGCAATGTCCAAACCAGAGGAGGTTTTATCTCCCATCCGCTTCTTGCCATAATACCAGAGCTTAGCTCTAATCCCCAGGGTATAGTAGGATAAAAGGTATTGTCAAGCAAATTTCACTAAACTTTCATTGGTGTGGTGTTAAGAAAATGAAAATCAATTAGTTTTACAAAGATCAATTTTTTTTTATTAAATTTTATTCAAACAAAAAGAATAGCATTGTTATTATATATACTATTATTGAAATTGTAAGATGAACAGTGTGTGATAGTAAATTCGCAGTGAATGAAATTAGCCTTTGAATCTATTGAATTTGCTTTCCTTGTGTACATGAAATAGGCATGAATATCATGTCTCCTTATTTCTGGTCTCCTCTAACTCTAAGACATTTGGTTTATGTATTAGAGGAGTAGGAATATTTGAAGGCTATAGCAGTATGCATCGTATTAAATGCTATATAGTGCTTACATTCATCTGCAAGATGTTTCCAGTGAATATTGCCAAGATACACACACACACACACACACACACACACACAAAATCCATTACATCAAGTCTAATCCCTTGGGTAAGTATATTTGGTTCTACATTTGTCTCTTCTGGATCATATATAAACATCACTTTAATCTTCTTCAGGCTTATCATAAGTCCAAGGCAGTACAGGTACTGAAAAGAAGTATATTACTGAATGTTTTGTTTCAAGTGAACCACAAGTACTCACCAGCATATAATCAATTGCAAATGGCAGTTACAAAGGTCTTTGATTTGACACTGAAATGATTTGTATTAAACAATTAACCTGTAGTACAATTGCAAACAAAAATGCCTGGATCACAGTCCTTAAATGCGGGAGTAATCACCATTGCAATCTATACAAAGATAGAAGTTGGCACAGGTATATGCCCTATTTAACACCACTGTTTGCTGGAATTGGTTCCAACTTAACACCAAGTTGATGTAGGCCTTCATAGCAGTGTATAGCCAGACAATCAGGTCAACAAATATAGGTGGGAACACAAACTTGCCTGAGAGTCTCCTCAATGCATTTCTACTCACTATGGTATTAGATCCAAGAAAACTTGGTAAAATGCAAACTCTGTTCTATCCATTTCTGTTATCTGCGAGGTAGGAAAGGTGTATCAAAAGATGTTGAGGTAGCAGATGAAATAGGCATGTGAACGACATCAAAGTAAAACAATGGGAAAGCATCAGATTGTGATTTAAATAATTTATTTCATTGACACTTGCATTTACTTGTTGTATACACAAAAAGTTTCACAACATGACATTACCAACTTGCTTTGAGTTGGTAATGAAGGAAATAAACAGGGGAAATACTGTGTCGATGTGATAAGGTAGAACCAGGCATGTTCTGTGTCTGTGTATGCGTTGGTCATTCGGTGGTATCTGTTTATGTTCTGTGACTGCTACTGTGTTGGGTCATTCATGCTGAATATGTGGTTCTATGTTGGCTGCTTGACTGGTGCAAGTTAACTGCTGTCTGTCGATGGTTTGCCTCTTGAGAGTTTGACTGGTGATGGCTATCTGCAGTCCCTTGACTGATTGCTGTATTTATAATGGTCATGACAGCTAGAAGGACAGACATACCACAGGAGTAATTTCTACTTAATGTAGGTTGCCTCCTGTCCACTTGAACCTTAAATGATACAGCTCAGGTTGAAGGTCAAAGAGAAATCCATCCATCACTTTTTGATGGGGCAAAGAAATTTCTTTCACACCTATTTTGCCAGTGGTGGATCAGACAAGCGAGAATCCTTAGATTTGGTTTCGAATCTCCGCTCGGAAAAAGGAAGTGTAAGTTTTTACATCAGTGATTATATCTTTACCAGATTAAAATCCACATTGAGACTATAGGACAACAATTGAGCATATATATGTCTGCAGCCAAGTCTGGCAAATATCTTGCCAAAAATTGCAATAAAGAAATACTACTTAAGTTACCACAGTTTGACATAGCACCCTTTGCCTTGTACAGTAAAATCAATATAGCACTTCTCCAGTGGAACTGGTGAGCCATTCCACACTTTGATAATTTATGAGATCACAAGATCAGCCACTATATCCCCACCATGCTTAATAACTTCAGCTGCTATATCATTAGCTCCTGTGATTTTTATGAGTTGATGTTTTAATGGCAATTTTTAACTTCCCCTGTGTTAGGATTATAATGTGTTTCTTAAATAACATGATGCAGTGACAGATTTTTCTGTGATGCTTTTGTCAATAATGGAAATATTATGACAAGGAGAATACATTCAGCATAACTGATTAAAGTGAATCTGTCTTTTGGGAATACAGAGGAGCAAATATCTGTATTTGCACATGTAGCTTATGTCAAGCTTATGTTATACAAATTCATATGCTTCTTAAACTTTTCAAACTAGCCTTTATTAGCCAAAAAAGTTCTTTCAATAGATATTTCATTTATCTTTTTCTGTAAATCATAAGAGAAACTTTTGGCTTATTTTAAAAATTTAATTACTATTATGCTTACTGGTACATTATGTTGAGTCTAATCCTTAATCCATACACTCAAGAGCCATTCCATCTTAAGAACAACATTAAATCTATGAAAAAATAAAATCTAAGAGATTGATAGAGTGGCTTCCTGAGCTCTTTAGTTTTTTTCTCTAATGTCGCATATTGTTCCCATCATAAACATTGCAAGTCTTAGTGTTTTGATAATGTGGCTGTTTTTCTCTTCCATGTCAAACTTTCCTAAAACATGAAGTTTAATATCTAATATGATTAATCCCTTTGTGGTTCCTTTTTGCACTATTGTCTTCAGTTCCACTTGATGGTCTCTTTCCAGACATCTTCAATTGTAGGTAAATCCAACAGCAGCAATGATCAACAATTATCCATAATAAATAAGTATGAAAAGTATGAAAAAAATGGCACCAGTAAAGAACAGTTCTGTAGCAAAAAATGTAAGAATGGAAACGAGAAGATGAATGTGGTGCAGCAGTAAGGTGGGAGAAAGTAGCATGTGATTACAGTTAGTTTGAGGAATAGCAGGTTCATGGATACTTCGCCCTTTGCTCTTCTTGCCTAAGCCATTAAAACTCCACACTCTACTCTCTCACACATGCATGCAAACACACAAACACTTATACACACACACTCTGCTGTGTTGACATACAACATATGTAACTACAAACATTGCTATGAAGCTGATAATATTATTGCTATTGCTAGTTGGTTATTCAAAAGTTGATGGGTTGGTAGTGGTGATAGCATTGGCTCTATTCATTTTGGTGTTGTTGGTGAAGGCTATATTTTTCTTGTTAATTGCATCGTTGTTGTTTGGTCTCAAGTTAATTTTCATTGGCTTGAAATAAAAGTCATTTCATTCAATATTTTAAAATACACAAGGGTATCACTTTACCTCATGTCATTGTCTTTTTGTTCATTCTGTTGTTGCGGTTGTTGTTGATCATTAAGGAATTGTTGGTTTGGTAATGGCGGGCAATAGCATTGGTTTTTATGTTGATGCTTGTTGTTTTGGTGTTGATAACAGACAGTGGTGTTGGTGGACAAGGCTCACACACACACACACACACACACACACATATATATTGAGAGAAAGAGAGAGAGAGAGAGAAAGAAAAGAGAGAGAGAAAGAGGGAGAGAGAGAGAGAGAGAAAGAGATAATAGATATTCATTGTGACCCAAGAAAATATATACAAATATTCACACACAAAAATTCAGTGAAAAATTCCTCCTCCCATAGTTTGTAAGTGTCTATAGTGACACTAACCAGTTTTGTACACACATGTATAGACACATATGTGTATTTATGTTTGTGTATACACACACACACACTCACAGTGTGTAGGAGTTGTTGAATACTGATGGTTCGTAACTGTCATGAATTAATTAAAGCTTCATGTCTCTCTATACATTTGTGCAAAAGAAGTTTTTGTCTCAGATTCAAATGATTGTTTTATATGAAAGGCTTGTAATTGACATGAAACTTAAAGCTACAAAGCAGTTGTCATTACAAACTGTTTATACAATATTTGTTGTATATATATCATCATCATCCTTTAGCATCCACTTTCAATGCTGGCATCGGTTTGACGGTTTGACTGGGGACTGGCGAACCAAATGGCTGCACCAGGCTCCAATCTGATCTGGCAGAGTTTCTACAGCTGGATGCCCTTCCTAATGCCAATCACTCCAAGAGTGTAGTGGATGCTTTTACGGGCCAGTCAGGCGGTACTGGCAACAGCCACACTCAAATGGTGTTTTTCATGCCACCTGCACAGGAGCCAGTCCAGCAGCACTGGCAATGACCTCACTCGAATGTTGTTTTTCACATACCACTGGCACAAGTGCCAGTAAGGCGATGCTGGTAATGCTCACGCTCAAATGGTGCTTTTTACGTACCACCAACCCTGGCAATGATCATGCTTGGATGGTGCTCTTAGTGCTCCACTAGCACAGATGCCGATCATGCAGTGCTGTCATTGAATTTGATTTCGATTTCACTTGCCTCAACAGGTCTTTGCAAGCAGAGTTTATTGACCAATGAAAGAAAGGTATGCCTAAGTGGGTTGGTTACACCACTGGCATAGGCCATGTGTTATGGTCTCACTAAGCTTGCCGGGTCTTCTCAAGCACAGCATATTTCCAAAGGTTTTGGTCACTAGTCATTGCCTCGGAGAGGCCTAATGTTTGAAGGTCATGCTCCATCACCTCATCTCAGGTCTTCCTAGATTTACCACTTCCATAGGTTCCCTCAACCACTAGAGTGTGACACTTTTTCACACAACTATCCTCATCCAGTCGCACTACATGACTATACCAGCATAGTCGTCTCTCTTGCACACCACATCTGATGCTTCTTAGGTTCAACTTTTCTCTCAAGGTGCTTACACTGTCGAGTATGCAGACTGACATTACACATCCATCGGATCATACTGGCTTCATTCCTTGCAAGCTTTTGCATGTCCTCAGCAGTCACGGTCCAAGTTTCACTGCCATGTAGCATGGCTGTTCGTACACATGTGTTATACAGTCTACTTTTTACTCTGAGTGAGAGGCCCTTTGTCACCAGCAGAGGTAGGAGCTCTCTGAACTTTGCCCAGACTATTTTTATTCTAGCAGCTACACTTTCAGAGCATCCACCTCTGCTACTGACTAGGTAACCCAAGCTATCAACAACTACTTCTAGTTTTTCTCCCTGGAATGTGGCATAAGTTGTTCTCTGCACATTTTCAGTGTTTATTACTCCTGAGCATCTGCCACATACAAAAGCTATCTTTCTAGTTAGCCTGTATATATCATTCATCATCATCATCATTATTCAACATTCACATTTCTGTGCTTTTATGGTTTGGATGGGGTTTATTGAGACAAGTTTTTAAAGGCTGGATGCCCTTCCTATTGCCAACACTCACCTATTTTCAAGTAAAGTAATATTTCCCCACGGCCAGACATGTTCTCACAGAATATTGGAAATGAATGACATTGCTTGTATCACAGTGACAATTATTTACAACTTTTATGCAATACCAAGAAAAGGAGACACATACACACTCTCTCTCTCTCTCACACACACACACACGTACATATATACATCCATATATACTTATATATACATACATACTTACACACACACATATATATATATATTTAATATATGTATATACATAGGTGCAGAGGTGGCTGTGTGGTAAGAAGCTTGCTTCCAACCACATGGTTATGGGTTCAGTCCCACTGCGTGGCACCTTGGGCAGGTGTCTTATACTATAGCCTTGGGCTGACCAAAGCCTTGTGAGTGGATTTGGTTGACGGAAACTAAAAGAAGCCTGTCGTATATATGTATTTGTGTGTTTGTATTTGTCTCCCCACCATCATTTGACAACCAATGTTGATGCATTTATGTCCCCGTAACTTAGTGGCTTGGCAAAAGAGACCGCTAGAAAAAGTATTAGGCTTGCAAAGAATAAGTCCGGGGGTGATTTGCTTAACTAAAAGCAGTGCTCCAGCATGGCCACAGTCAAATGACAAAACAAGTAAAAGAATATACATACATACATACATACACACACACACACACACATATATATATATATATATAAAAAATACTCTATTGGATGTGCAACATCAGTACACATGTACAGTAAAGTGCAAATGTACTGAGAGAAAGGTTTGGCATAAGAGGAATCAAATGTAGCATGCAAGAGAGAAGATTACGTTGGTTTGGACATGTGATGCGTATGAATGAGGACAGCTGCATAAAGAAATGCTAGTCACTGAAAGTGGACGGTACCCTTGAAAGAGGGAGACCTAGGAAGACTTGGGATGAAGTGGTAAGGACTGATCTCAGGAAGTTGGGCCTCATGGAGGAAATGACAATGGACTGAGAAGTCTGGCGATATGAAGTTCTTGAGGAGATCTGCCCATGTCAGCGAAACTGAGTTCTAGAAGCATTGTGTGTTCCACCCACACTTAACAAGAAAACGTCTCACACACACTACCACAACAAACCAAATTACATCTCTTCTCTTCCTCACATTTCTGCTTCATGTACTTTGATTACCTTCCACTCCCAAATCCTGTCCTCTTGGCCCTGTATCACTGTATCATTGTTCTCTGCTTGCCCCTGACCTGTGTGTTCTACCCACATGCCCTGTCTCACTCTACCATCTATCTGCTAGCCCCACCCCCGATCTGTGTTTTCCACCCACAAGGAACTCCTTCATACACTATGTCTGTCCTCACACTCCTGTTTCTCTGTACCATTGCTACCTAGTAGCCTCCCAGCTCCATAAATACACAGGTCTTTGCCACTTACTCACACTCTTTAATCACACTCCCTTTGCAATATTCTTCCACTTATATTATGGCATTTGAACCTCAAGGGTATGCCCTGGCACTTACCCCCATCTACATCTCTCTCTTCCTTTACTCTACCATCCCATTTATATTCTGATCCTTGTTCCTTGAGAGTATGCCCAGCATTTTGCCGCCTTCTCTATCCTGCTGTCTCCCACTCTCTCTCCTTCTCTTGCATTTCCCTCAGGTTGGGTAACCATGTATTTCCTTTGCGGTAGCACACCTCTTTCTGTCTTCATTCCTGATATTTCTCTCTGGCTGGATAACCGTGTACTTCCTCTACACCAAGACATCTGTATCTGACACTATAACCTTTCTATCATCCAATACAAGATTACCTCCTCCAATGCCCCCTCTCCTCTTGAAAGTTTTTTTTTGTCTTGCAAGTACTTGGCGACTGTGTCAGTGCAGGTGCCACTTAAAAGCACCCAGTCCACACCGTAAAGTGGTTGGTGTTCAAAAGGGCATCCAGGTGTAAAAATCCTGCCAAAACAGTCACAGAAGTTTGGTGCAGGCTTTAGCCTAGCCGGCTCTTGTGAAACTGTCCCACCCATGCTAGCATAGAAGGTGGATGTTAAGCGATGATGATGATGGTGATAATGTATGGATTTCATCATCCTGCTGATATCAACTGGTGAAATAAATATATTCATCTCATACCTCAGACTTTCTTCATATTCTGTATATATATATATATATATATATATATATGTGTGTGTGTGTATAAGGTATACACTCACACACACACACACATACATATATTTATATTTATATGTAAATTTTAAACACCATTTGTTCTCACTTTATATATACCTACACACATAAATCATTGCTATTATGCAAAGTGTTGTAAATCCAAAAGGTTACTTTTTTAGAAACGAAAAAATAGTTTCACCATTCCAAAGCATTACAAACCATTGTACTACACTTAAACAATTTTTGATATCTTGGTATTTGAAGCAGCTGGAGATATAGTTTGACCAAAAGAACTGGCTATTGTAAGTAAAAATAAGTACTGAAAAGGTCACATTTGGCCAAATTTGGACATACGCCAGTTTAGCATAATAGCAACAATATACATACTCTTACTCTCTTTTTCACTCTATAACTTGTTTCAGTCATTTGACTGCAGCCATGCTGGAGCACTGCATTTAGTCAAACAAATTGCCCCCAGGACTTATTCTTTGTAAGCCTAGTACTTATTCTTTTGGTCTCTTTATCCAAACTGCTAAGTTAGGGGAACATAAACACACCACCATCGGTTGTCAAGCGATGTTGGGGGGACAAACACATACACACACACACGTATATATATATATATATACATAATTTTATTTAATTTGCTTTTTGCGGGAAGGAATGTTTCAATGAAGTCGTGTCTCGCCTTGACCTTTGAAACGCGGAGTAGATGAAACAGAGGTGACTGAAGAAGGGGAATTTTCCTTGTGTTGTTTGTCCTGTACTCTATTTTTTGTTGTTTAAGAAAAATGTCCATTTCCTTGGTTTTGTGTTTATGTTTTCGTTTCTCATTGTGTTCAACGTTTTTTTTTTTGTGTCCTGTACCCATATATGCATGTATATATACATGTAGATGTAGGTACGTACATATATGTATGTGTATATGCATATGTTTTATTTATTAATTTGTTGTTATATGACGGAACGCATGCATCCATTTCTAAGTAAGTTTGTTCTTAATATTAATAATGATGTGCACTATTAACCTTTCTGTCCCCCTCCCTTTCTCAGCCTTCATCCTTTCTGGTTTCCTTTTCTTCTACCTTACTGTCTCTCCCTCTCTCTCTCTTTCTTCATTCTTTCTGGTTTTCTCTACAACCATTCCCTTTTTTTTCTCTCCTTTTCTCTTGCTTACTGTCTTTCTGACCTGGCTTCCTTCAAGTGTGGATGGCTTTCCTGTCTCTCTCTTGCCATCCTTAAAAGCGTTCATAATATTTTTTCTTTCGTTCTGACTTAACAGCTCTTAATGTTTGTGTTACTGTTATTCTCCTTGTCCTGTCTTTTACTGTTTATATTTTGTACTGTCTTTACTGTCCTGTTTTTATTACCATTTTTACCCCTCCGCAAAATATCTCCAATTTTATTTAATTTGCTTTTTGCGGGAAGGAATGTTTCAACGAAGTCGTGTCTCACCTTGACCTTCGAAACGCAGAGTAGATGAAACAGAGGCGACTGAAGAAGGGGAATTTTCCTTGTGTTGTATGTCCTGTACTCTATTTTTTTGTTGTTTAAGAAAAATGTCCATTTTCTTGGGTTTGTGTTAATGTTTTCGTTTCTCATTGTGTTCGACGTTTTTTTTTTGTGTCCTGTACACATATATGCATGTATATATACATGTAGATGTAGGTACATACATATATGTATGTATATATGCATATGTTTTATTTATTAATTTGTTATATATATATGTACATACATATATACGATGGGCTTCTTTCAGTTTCCATCTACCAAATCCACTCACAAGGCTTTGGTCGGCCCGAGGCTATAATAGAAGACACTTTCCCAAGGTGCCATGCAGTGGGAATGAACCTGGAACCATGTGGTTGGTAAGCAAGCTACTTACCACACAGCTACTCCACACACACACACACACACATACATATACCCTTATTCCTTTTTACTGAAGGCCTATTTGATGTCTGCCAGGATTTTTTAATCCCATTTTTTCCTATATATATATATATATATATATATCATCATCATCATCATCATCATTTAACATCTCTTTACATGCTAGCATAGGTTGGACGATTTGACTGGGGACTGGCGAACTAGATGGCTGCACCAGGCTCGAATCTGATCTGGCAGAGTTTCTACAACTGGATGCTCTTCCTAACGCCAACCACTCTGAGAGTGTAGCAGCACGAGGGCCAGTCAGGCGGTACTGTAGCATGGCTGTTCACATACATGCATCATACAGTCTACATTTTACTCTGAGTGAGAGGCCCTTTGTCACCAGCAGAGGTAAGAGCTCACTGAGCTTTGCCCAGGCTATTCTTATTCTAGCAGCTCCACTTTCAGTGCACCCTCACCTGCTACTGACTTGGTTACCTAGGTAGCAGAAGCTATCAACTACTTCTAGTTTTTCTCCCTGGAATGTGGTGGAAGTTGTTCTCTGCACATTTTCAGTGTTTATTGCTCCTGAGCATCTGCCACATACAAAAACTATCTTCCCAGTTAGCCTTCCTTTGATATTGTTGCACCTCTTATGTATCCATAGCTTACACTGAGTACATCTTATAGAGTTTCTACCTACGAGCAGGGCCAACTACCTGAAGGGATTTGGGGTTTGCCTGCCTTCCTACTTATCAAGACTTTGGTTTTAGCTAGGTTGACTCTAAGGCCCTTCGATTCTAATCCTTGTTTCCAAACCTGAAACTTTTCCTCTAGTTCTGATAGTGACTCAGTAATTAGAGCAAGGTCGTGAGCATAGAGGAGCTCCCAGGGGCATCCTGTCTTGAATCCCTCTGTTATTGCCTGGAGGACTATGATAAATAGGAGGGGCTGAAGACTGAACCTTGGTGGACCTCTACCTCTACCCAGAATTCTTCACTGTACTCACTGCCAACCCTCACCTTACTGACAGCGTCCCTGTACATGGCTTGCACAGCTCTCACTAACTATTTGTCTATCCCTAGTTTCCTCATTGACCACCAGAAAATGGATCGGGGGACCGTGTCAAAGGCTTTCTCCATGTCAACAAAAGCCAGGTACAGAGGTTTATCTTTGGCTAGGTATTTCTCCTGCAGCTGTCTTACTAGAAATATAGCATCAGTGGTGCTTTTCCCTGGCATGAACTGCATCTCATCTAAACTGACTGTCTCCCTAATTAGTTGGGCTATGACCCTCTCCGTGACCTTCATTTCCTGATCCAACAACTTGATACCTCTGTAATTATTTGTATCTAATGCATCACTTTTACTTTTGAAGTAGTTGACTATAGTGTGCTGCTACACCAGTCATTGGGTATGACTCCTTCATGTATCACCTGGTTAACTATACGGGAGACTAGGCTATAGCTGACACTGCCAGATATTTTGAGCATCTCTGCAGTGATTCTTAATGGGCCGGGAGCTTTCCCTGTCTTCATACTCTTAATTGCTTTATCTACCAAAGTACTGTTAACTCGGATAGCTGGTCCCTCTGTTGGGTCGATATTCGGCAGACTCTCTTTCTCCCATTCATTTTCTTTATTGAGCAACTTTTCATAGTGGCCTCTCCAAACCTCTTTCTCTGCAGCCTCGCTTAGTGCGAGTGAACCATCATCCATGCGGACACATTTCTCTCCTACATCACGATTCTCTCTCACACACTGTCTTGCAACACGAAATACATCAAGTCTTTGGTCCTCACGGCACAGAAAAGCCAATTTCACTTCCATACTATGTGCATTATTGTAAATTTAATAACTACATTATCTTTCTTCGTATTCTCTTGGGCATGAAATGATAATGATGATTACAATATATGTATGTGTGTGTGTACATGCACATACATATGTATACATAACATTCATTTATGTATTGGGCAGTTTAATATTGTAGTTCATTTTGAGTAATTAAAGATTTGCTGATATGCCACTTCCAGAAATTATAAGTACACATGGAGAAACTGGACAGTACATCTAAAAGAGCAAGACACTTTACTCTAGTATGACAAATTACAGCAGGTTGGTGCACTTAGTATGATTCTTAAATATGTTAAGGCATGGCATATGTGGCCCAATGCATTTTTGAATCACATCTTATCATTCAAATGATAACCACAAATACTATAAATCTTTTCACTTAGGGCTGACCTGATGTTCAATCACACACAATAATCATTTATATTTAAATACTAATTCTGATAATTGACATAGGAAATGCTATATATAAGAATTTTTGGCACAATGATAGCTTTGTACATATAAGATTTTAGTAGGCTAACTTCAATGAAATTATTAATTTTAGAAAAGCAAACAGTTATCTTCATATATAGCTATGTTGGTGTTAGAGGAACTGACAGTAAGCAAATTTAATACAATAGTTGGTCCTACTTTGGCATGTGATCTACAAGGTAGATTACTTTAGATTACTTTTTAGATTATTTTTTACATACTTAGTATTGTAAATGTATTTTTTCAAAATTCTTACTATTTTAATAAGAAAACCATATAATAATTAAAATAAGCACGTAGATCACCCATTAAAGTAAATTTGCTCATGTAGATCACAAAGAAAATAGCACAAACACAAAGTAAACTAAAAAGTAACCAAAAGTAATTTTCCTTTAAATTGTAGATTACATGGTAAAGTGGCACTGTTCTTTTTCTCAAGAAATGATGTGAATTTAGTGCTGGTTTTTTGTAAAAATGCAGCTGCCTTTGTTTCGTCATTGTAAAAATCTTTAGCCAACATTTTACGAGCTTTTAGAAATTGAAAAGTAAACTATAAAGTAACCTAAAATAATCTCCCTTGTAGATCACATGCCAAAATAGCACCCAATAGTTTAATATCAATAATACTGGTGAAATATCTCTATCAATGTATTTGTATGTGGTATATGTCATAAAACACAGAAGATATTTATTTTCTAACATCATTCTCAGTATTATTACTACAAGTAATTAATAGGAACATAAAAATGTTTGAGTTTATAAATGTTTTAAGCCTTTGACAGGGTCCTGTCCCCCTCATCTAGTGAGCAATGTGGAAACTGGAAATAGATGAGTGGTTGGTGAAAACTGTACAATCCATGTACAAGGGTGCTGTCAGTAAGGTCTAGGTTGGTAATGAGTATAACAATGAATTTCGTGTACAGGTAGGTGTTCACCATGAATTGTTTCTCAGCCCCATCTTGTTTATCACAGCCGTTCAGGCCATAATAGAAGAATTTATGATTGGCTGCCCTTGGGAGTTCCTCTACACTGACAACCTTGTTCTTATTGCTGAATCACTACGAGAACTAGAAAAGAAATTTCAAGTGAGGAAGCAAGGTCTGGAAGCAAAAGGCCTTAGAGTTAATTTAGCAAAGACCAAAGTCTTAGTAAGTAGGAAAATAGACAAATCACAGATCTCTTCAGGGAGATGACCCTGCTCAATATGTAGAAAAGACGTTGGTAGAAACTCCATACAGTGTACCCAGTGCTGCAGTGGTATCACAGGAAGGTTAAGAGAGAACATAGTCTTTGTATGTGGCATATATCCAGGTACATTAAACACTAAGAATGTAGAGGAAACAGACTCCCTCAAATGTCCAAGAGATCCTTGAAGTAGCAGATAGTTTCTGTTACTTAGGTGACTAAGTTAGTAATGGAGTGGGTAGTTCTAAAAGTGTGGTGAAAAAATAAGAATTGGTTGGGCAAATTTCAGAGTGCTACTGCCTTTGTTGGTAACAAAGAGCCTTTCACTCAGTAAGGCAGATTGTATGATGCCTGAGTACATGGCAGTGAGACTTGGGCTGTAACCACTGAGGACATGCAAAGAAATGAAGCAAACATGCTCTGTCAGTGTGCATATATGACAGAGTGTAAGTGATTTGAGAGCAAAATTGGCTATACAAGGCATCAGATGTAGTGTGGAAGACAGAAGACTGTGCTGGTATGTTCATGTGATATGTATGAGGACAGCTGCATCAAGAAGATTGTAGAGGGAACTTGTGGAAGGGTTAAACCCAGGAAGATATGGGATGAAGTAGTGAGAAAGGATCTTCAAATTTTGAACCTCACAGAGGAGATGACAAGTGAGCATGTGTCTGTCTCCTTGTCTTGACATCATATGACAGTTGTAGACAAATGTCACTATCACACAAGAAGTGTCAATCATTAGCATACCAGGCATAAACCTTTAGTAGCATTTCATTCATCTTTATGTTTTGAGTTCAAATTATGCCAAGGTTGATTTTACTTTTCATTTTTTCTTTTTAAGTTGATAAAATAAGAACCAGTTGAGTACTGGGGCTGATGTAATCGACTTGTCCCCTCCCCCGAAAATGCTAGTCTTGTGCCAAAACTTAGAACCAATATTTTTCAGAAACATGTCTGGTCATGAGGAAGCATCAGTTTGCTCGGAAACAAGTTAGAGTTAACACAGGAAGAGCATCCCACCTTTGAAAATCTGCCTCAATAAGCTGTCTGACCCAAGCAAACATGAAAAAGTCAACATTGAAACAGCATATATATATATACCCAGTTCATAAATTTAAATTGTTTCAAAATCTAAAGAATTTGAAACTAGCGCTTATATTGAAACTTTCCCACATCTCATTGATGATGTTAGTTTGAAAGTCACTACTTAAGTGATTAAAAAGTCAACTTAACACCTAAAACTGTCATTATTAGCATCAAATCTCATCATAGTACATAACTTGAGAATAATTCATTGAAGAAAATGTAATTTCAGAGTATTTGAATTAACTCATACCAACTGAATAATTCTGTAACATTTGTAACTATTTCTGAATTCCTTTCTTTGATACTCAGTAACTATTTCCTGAAGTAAGGTGTCCAATTTAATGGGCTGAGTCTATACTTATAGTTGATGGTTGATGTTTCCCGTTCTTACACAATGTGCAGACATAACCAAAATGTAACGTATGTACTAATGTAATACGTAAAATTGGGAGTGTTAAATTGTGGAATTTGTGTTCTATGTATGAAATGGAAACGAAGACGCCAAATAATGTGTATCAAATCTCATAATTATCCCCCTTTACCTATCCTACCTCGACATCCAATTACCCGCCAAATTGTATGCGCAACCAGCAGCTTGAAAAGCTAACAATTTTCATTGGTCTATTATTTGGTATGATGGCAATTTAATCCAATCACATTTATCGTCACTGAAATTAGGTGTAGGAGTCGACCATCATCTTACCCTCGTGTTAGAAGCAGCTTCGAAAAGCTCTACGGTAAGTTTCTTTATTCAAGGAGAAATCGTTGATTTTATAAATGTAATCTACCTAAGTTATTCGTTATTACTGTAAGTTAATTTATTGTAATATCTGTACACCAGTGGTTGTTATTATGTTGAGTGTTAAATTGTTTTTCTTCCTTGTGACCATTATCTTATTGACTGCATGTGGGGTGTCTGGGGCCTCCCTTTTCTTTAGAACCTTCTAGTTAATTGCAAATATTTAACAGAAAAAGCAATTTCAATTATCTTACGAAATTCATTTTAACTAATTTTGGGAATATCTTTGTTCATGATATTTTAAGAATAATCGAATTTGACGTTCTTAAGTTACACAAACAGTATTACGAAATGATATAAGTTGAGTGATAAAATCGACGACTTCACAGCGCATTCTAGGTGAAATACTTAAGTTATAACGTGTAACAGAATCATAGTCCCAAATTTGTAATTCTTCTGTCAGTATTAGAGGATAGGAAGGCTCTTTTGATGCCACATGTTTTCTCTCGGTTCTCTCTGATAGTCACCACCTCTTACTAACCCCCATATCGCTATTTCTCTGGCAAATGTAATTCAGCCATATTTAACTCAATACTAATGTGAGTCAGCTTAAAACATACTCTACATATCTCTTTTAGTTTTATCCATCATTTCATATATCATTTATTAGATATAGAATTTAAAAAAAAGTGAAATCGCTGATTGCTTTCATGCTAAGAGGGCATTATTTCAAGGTCTTTCGTGCATTCTGCACTAACATATGTAACGGAATTATATTTAACTCTAGGGGTCATTGACTGCCCGTTATTAGCACTAGTTGAGACTCTAAAACTTGTTTTTAGCCGATATGAGCGTGTCATCTTGTGAAATGTTTGCAGCCGCCTGTCTAACGACGAAGAATAATTTCGCTTGGGGTACTGACACCCACATGCCGTCGTCATTGTGCAAATGTCGAAGAAAACTATCATTTAACATTTTTGCTTTTCTAGTATTACGTAGGGTTAACAATACACTTTTAATGAATTATAATTGAAAGTCGTGGCTGTGTTGATTGTTCCAAATAGTTCTATGGCTTCTAATTTAAGTCGCAGTTTCTGACTGGTTGAAGAACCGACATCTATAAATGGCAAACTGTAAATTATTTTCTTTCGTTTAGTCAGATGTATGTAGCCATAAACTCTTACCTTGTATCTTAATCTAGCGTATTTTTTCTATTCCTATATTTCAGTATCTTTCTATTGGTCTTAGGTTTTATATTACACTAGTACTCCCTCCTTAGCTTTCATTGAGCTTGAATCCTGGAGTCGGCGATTTATTGAAGTTTAGTAATGTAACTTTTTGAGGTGTTGTCCTGTTCAAAACCAGTTTTTTTTATTACCTTTACCGTAGTAAAGAAACATTTTTTTTTCTATGAAACTGAATTAGTATTTTAAAAGAAGCGAAATATTTGTTTTAATTGTTGAAACTGGGATTACGAAACATACACGTGCGAGTTTCAGGTTGACTTAAATACGAAAAGCTTCGCTAAGCGACTCGAAATATCCCAATAAACACTAGCTTATATACCATATACGACTGCGATTAACTCCCGACTTCAGGATTAAAACGGGGGAATATTTACTACACTTATCGTAAACAAATTAAGCTTCGATCGGAACTAGCTCCTGTGTTTTTCGTCTGCTTGCATACTATGACATATTAACATCTTAAATGATATTAAACTGTTGCTCTTAATATTTTTTCTGTTTTCTAGAAATGATAAATTCTTTGCCGGCTGCCGTGAATTTTTTTTTTTTCTTGTTAACAGTAATTGTATCTCTAGAAGCCTAACGCCTGCAGACTTTTATGGGGTTTTTTTCCCCATCCTTTGCTCAATGAAGCACGTGTTTTAATTTGTCGCATCTTATAGTTAAGAAATTAGTATGATTCTCAAATTGAATATTAAAGATACTAAAAATGTTAATAAAATTGAAATTCTGAGGCCTTACTATTTCTATATTGAAATGCCTCTATTATATAATTTTAAAATATCCGTATTTAGTCATATGTTCTCAAGGAGTACGTTTTCGAATATGTAATTTTAAGGAGCCTATGACTTAATTTTAACCATTGCTAATATTTAATTTGGGTTTTCCAGTGTTCAGTTAATGTTATTATTAATATAGTGTAAGTTTTTATAAAAAAGGAACGCCAATTAAAAATTTTTTAATTTTCATGTAAAGGCAGAGGTGAAGACATTCACATTGCTCTATTGTTAAGAATCTCCATTTGGAACCACGTGGTTTCTGGTTTGTGTGTATTACATATGTCAGAGCCCTTCCCTAATCACTTGGCAACGATGTTGGTTTGTTTACGATTCCAGCTGATCCGCAAAAGGACGACAGAAAAAATACCAGACTTGAAAGTACTGGGAACAATTTGTTCGTTTAAAAAAAAACTCTCGAAGGCGCTTCGTCGGAGCTGAACAACTGAAACGAGTAAAGAAAAAGATGTGTGTAGACTGCTTAGCATTTAATTTTTTTGTTTAATTTCAAATCATTCTCTCCCCGTCTCAACCTTGTTCCCTCATAACTCTTCAAAATATTTTTAATATTTAGCTTTTTGTAGATTACGTAATTTCGAGGTTGAATGGTGGTAACTATCGCGCGCTCGCGTGTGTGGAGTGGTGGTGGTCTGAAACTTCTCTCCCCTTCTCTCCCAATTTTAACACGTAATCTGCACTCAATATATCTGCAAAATTTCATAGAAACATTCTTTTTAGGAAAGTTATGAAAAAAATCGTGGTACACCTCACTAGTTTGTCTCAAACATTGTTTTACGTTTTTCCTTACGGGGGAAACAGCTGGCATGTGCATCATTTGTATACATTAGCATTAGATATTTCTCGTTGCTTTCAAGGATGTCGAAAATATGTCAACAGATGTACAAATTGAATTAGTTACGAGAGCTACTGTACACGAAAAAAATTATCGTTTTTTTATTTATTTTATTTTTTTTGTTAGAAAGTCTTTACGGATTCCGAAATTGGGTAGTAAAGTTCCACAAACACGGCTATTTTTACTGTAATTTCATAGTAAACGATTGTGCCCGGCATACATGTTGCTGAATTTGTGGAATAACGTTAGAGATGCTGTGCTGCCGAAGTGGAATACATATTTGTCTCATTAGAGTAAAGAATTCCACAAATATAAATCTAATTTTATGGATGTAGTAATGATAGAAAAAAAATAATCCCAACAAACGTAGAAACAGGAAGACGAAGATACCCTGTATGTCTGGCTTCAAAAATACCAGCGTAAGTGCCAAGATTTGTAGGAACTGAAGGGCTTTGAGGTACTTGATCTCCTTGCCTTATAGGCATAGCACACGAAGAATAGGATACTGAAAATGAAAGACTTTTACTATTTAGTGCTAGTGGGCACTTTTCCTCATAAAATTTGCTTTCAATATTTTATTCGGTGAAGGTAAAGAATACGCACACGCAGTGTTTACGGTTACGTCGAAAACGGGTAGTGTGCTCTTTACCTCTGCCTTTTATTCTCAACTCCAAGTACTGGAAGTGCGTGTAATATTTTTTTCCATCTGCTAATTTTTACAAATACACTTAGTTACATGGACACTTCTTGGAGTAAATCTATGACTGCTGCAAAGACAACTGAATGTGTACGCGTTCATAATTGTTCTCTTTCGGTGTTTAATCTTACAATTCCTCTTAAAACTAGAATACGTTAATTTATAAATTGTCTCCTCGATTTCACACTCTCCTTATCCATCTTTGAAGCAGCAAGATGTCTTTTTCTTTGCTACTCTTTTTCAAGTGGGATAATTATATTCTCTTGATCTTTACCGCCTGATTACTGAGTTACAGGACATTGTTTACAGGAGACAGGAAAAACTGAATTCTCAATCATGTGCTTCCATTCAGTTTCTGTATACCAAATTTCATTTGTAAGGCCTTGGTCATCCCAACGCTCTAATGAGGACACCTTAAGTTGCCATGCCGGAACTACATAGTTGCAAAGCAAACTTTGCAGTTACACCTGCATGTGTGTGTGCATGTGTATACCTTCATATATATATATATTATATATTACATACTTACACAGTGTCCATGTCCATCTTGATAAAACATTAGTCTGCATCCAGTAGTGAGGTCCCAGAGCTTAAGAGTTTAGATTTGTGGAATATGGACTAAGCTTTAAGTTGTCACCACTCCCAGGTTTGCTGTGGCTTTGAGTGATAGTACCTGTCAGGTGCTCCAGTTATCAGTCAGATACAAGGTGGTCTTGTGGTTAAGTTAGGTGGGACTTGGTGGGAGGACTATCCCCTAAATGTGTTGCACAGGTATTTTCGTGTGGGCATGTCCTGATATCATATGAACCATTCTCTATCTTTAACGATTAAATGCGATGTATCTCAAGAGTATGCCTCCTTGACAAGCAGATGGCAACCGGAATCTATTGCTGTGTCTCCCAGTATCATAACATTGAGGACTGAGTGTACGATCAAGGAGTCTCATGATGCAAAGCTATACTATTTAAAGATACATATTTCATGTAAATATCTATCCAACTGTCTATGGAAATAGATGCAAATAATCAATTGAAAGTTTGTATTTAGACTGGAGATGTCTTTCATTGCTTTTTCTTGTGTGCAGCATGCACACTAATTTGGAGGAGGGAAGAAAGTACGAAAAAGATATTAATTAAAAACTTGATTTTTTACTCTATATAAATGTGAAGCTATACCTATGAAAAAAAATTGTTAGAGAATTTCAGATACATGTAATGTGAAAATTTTACAAGAAAAATAAAAAATTAGGGGTTGCTCTCTTGGTAAAAAATAAAGGTAGTACACTGGCTGACTGAATTTTTGGTATATTTGAAATTAGAAATGCATTCTTGTTTGGTTTCAAAGTTTATCATTGCATTTATCTTGAAAAATTTAAAGGTGTAACACATTGCAATCAATGTTGGAAACTGTTCAATTTTCTGCTGCCACTGACTAATGTGAAAGGTTGGGAATTTGCTATTTATGAAGTAGTCACCTATTTCAATTTCATTTGATATTGTTCTGTATGGAATTCTTCAGTCCTTTCTGGAGGAAAGTAAGCTTTCTCCTTTAGTCCTGGATCAAATATTTGAAATTTGGACTAGGGCATAATTTGGCTGACTGCTTAAATTTATACATACACACACATACACATTTTTATATTGTCTTAGTTTACTAGAAAAACTAAGAAAATAGTTGCTTCTAAATATTTTTTTCCAAGGAAAGTGCACAATATATAGGTGTGGTTGTGTGGTAAGAAGCTTGCTTCATAATCAAATGGCTTCAGGTTCAGTCCCTTTGTTTTGACAAGTGTTTTCTACTATAGCTCCAGGCCAGCCAAAAAGCCTTGAGAATGGATTTGTTAGATGAAAACTGAACGAAGCCCGTCATATATATTTTCATTTAATGTTTATTGTCCATGCTGGAAGGCTGTACCAGGCTCCAGTTTGATTTGGTATGGTTTTCTACAGCTGGATGCCCTTCCTAATGCAAGCTACTCTGAGAGTGTAATAGGTGCTTTTATGTGACACCGGTATTTGCCATGACTAATTTTGCTCAGCTTCATGGGTCTTAAGCACGACAATGCCAAAAGTCTCGGTCATTGCCTCTGTGGGGCCCAGTGCTCGAAAGGTATCCCTTATGTGCCACAGGCATTGGTGCCAGTTACATGACTCCCACATCAGCCATGACTAGGATTTCACTTGGTTTCCTGTCAAGCACAGCATATCACTAGCCATTTCCTCTGTGAAGTTCAATTTGAAGATCATACTTTGCCACTGTCCCATGTCTTCCTGGATCTACTTCTTTCTCTAGCTTGCCCACCTGGCAGTTGGTCTATTTTTGGCACATTTTCAGCATTTATCGTACCTGTGCATCTTCTACCCGAAATTCTTTTCTGTGCTCAATGCCAACCATCACATTGACCACCAGATAAGGGATTGGGGGACCTTGTCAAAGACTAATTAGAGGTTTATCTTCGGCTATGCCTTTTTTCCTGCAGCTGCCTTACCAAAAATTTAGCATCAGTGGTACTTTTACCTGTCACAAAACCAAACTGCATTTCATCTAGGCTAATTCTCTCTCTCCCTAATTAGTTGTGCTAATACTCTTTGTAACTTTCATAACCTGATCCAACAATTTGATACTTTTGTAATTGTTTTTGAGGCATCATCTTCAGCTTTGTAGCAGTTGGCTATGGTGCTGCTGCATCAGTCATTAGGTCTGATTCCTTCGTGAACCACTTGATTTACAATACTGGCGACTAGACCATAACACACACCACCAGATGCATCTCGGTGATGATTCCTGATTTGCTTTCCCTGTCTTCCAAGGCATTGTCAATTCAGGTGGCTAGTCCCTGAATTGGGTCAACATTTGACACTCTCCTCCTTGCATTCATTCTCCACGTTCAGCAGTCTTTCATGAAGGCATTCCCAAGCCTCTTTGCAGAATAACTAAATGCAAGTGCACCATCTTTGAGGTAGCCTGCAGCAGAATATCATAAAAGTTGTCCTTCTGTTCCATTGGTAGGCCTGCTTGTGGGGCATAGGCAGATATAATTGTAGCTATACTATTCTGCAAAGCTAACCTGAGCTTAAGCACTCGCACATTTTGACTACCTCTATGACCTTATCCACCCACTTCTCAGCAAGAAGTATCCCCACATCACCTATCCCATCACTGTTACTTTCCCAGAAGATTTTATACCTGTCTTACCTGTGAGGAACCTGGCTGAAGCCCTTCTACACCACACCTCTTGGATGCAGCATATGCCAACATGCTTCAGTTCAAGCATCTCAACAATCTCGCTAGACTTATATATACATATATGTATATCTTTGTATCTGTTTGTTCCCCCACCCCAACCAGTGTCAGTGTTTACATCCCTGTTATCTTGGTAGTTCAGCAAAGGAGACTGACAGAATAAGCACTAAGCTTTAAAAAACAAGCCCATGAGTCAATTTCTTCATTTAATGTCTGTTTTCCATGCTGACATGGGTTGGAGGGTTTGATTGGAAACTTGGGAGCTGCATGTTACAATCTAATTTGGCATGGTTTCTACAGCTGGATGCCCTTCCTAATGCCAACCACTCCAAGAGTGTAGTGGTTGCTTTTTGTGTGCCAGTTACAAAAACCAGCATTGGCCATGACTACAATCTCACTTGGCTTGACAGGTCTTCTCAAGCACAGTATATTGCTAAAGGTGTAAAATACTTCAAGGCAGTGCTCCAGCATGTCCATAGTCAGGTGAATGAAACAATGATATACTGCTAAATATGAAAGTATTCATTTGAAGCATAACTGAGTGGTTGAACAGTTCGTTTTCAGAATCACAAGTAGTTTTAGGCTTCCACTTTAGCCATGGCTTACCATTTCCTTGTGAGCAGTGGAGTTGGTAGATGGAAATGGTACTGGAGCCTATTTGTATTGCATCTTCCCATTTGTGCATTGTTTGTACCTCTTATCAAAGCATTGGCTTTTGTGGTTTTCATGTGAAAGCTAAATTGGCAATAAGAGTCTCTGACTTTAGACTGCTGCCTCACCTGCTTTTTCTATGGGTTGAGTTAGTGAGGCAATATGCTGCAGCCAGACTGCCTTCTTGGTGACTGGAAGGATTTAACTTTAGGAAACTTGTGTGTGTAGTCAATAATATTGATACATATACTAGTGTGTGTGTGTATATATATATATATATATATATATATATATATCACTTTGACCGACCAGTCCGTCAGGCGTCCATTTGACATCGCTGTTCACTCATCTCTGGATCGCGCCTTTCTCATCCACATGATCCCAATCGTCCTCCTGAAATCGTAACCCCACCGTCGTAGAGGTCTTCCAGGTGGTCTTTTCCGCTCGCGTGGGTCCACCGATTATCGGCGAGCCGGGCGATGTGTCCAGCCCATATATATACCTATAATCATAAGATATGTAATTGCTTGCTTGTTTTAGAGAAAGTTTTCAAAATTGCAAAAATGGAGCACTAATTTCTTTTTGTTTCATATATTGCATCCTCTTCTTTTCATCTGTGTTAAGATATAAAAAATGAATCTACTGAAAACTTTTCTTTTTCAGGTTACAACTTATCAAGTAAACATGGCGGACAATGACCCGTGAGTATTTAAGATATAAAATTAGTATAATTTAGAAGTTAAATTTAATAACGGTGTATATAACTTTGACAGGTCTTTCAAAACCTGTTTTTCGTGTATAACTTTCCTCCAGATTATTTTGAAGTTGAATGTATTCATGCATTTATGAAATCCAGCACTTCTCATTTTAATGAAATATCCAATTCATAATCATACATAGTTTTTTTTTTGTTTACCGTAAATTTTCTTATACTATTTTTAATGTCTTCTTTGAAAAATACTTCAAATTAAAACTAGTTGCTTGACAACACAACACCAGTATCAATTTTTTGTCCATTGTAAAACCTTTCTGAAAATCAAAATGGAGAGAAAAAAGTCTCCAAAAATTTGTAGTGCTCACACATATGTGGACAGTGTAATTCAATTGTTTACTTAGTGAAACCACTATTTTCATCTAGATTTTGAAAAATACATTAAAATCAAAGATTTCTCTTGTGAAATCATTGCATTACCTGTTGTTGATGCTATTGTTTACACTCAGAAATTGAAACGTCTGATTCAAAGTTTTTGTTTTCTGTGACTCTAAAGATGGGTTAATCTAAATTAAACATGAATTTCAATTCAACCAGCATCAGATTGTCTGAGTGCTTCAAACTCTTGAAATGCAGTGGGGCAGACACAAGATTGATATATGACCAATTATTAGTTTGTGTATGGTTATGTATTTTCATTTCTGTTGGTAGTAATTTTGTGATAATACTAACAATTTTATTGGGTACTGCTCCACCTGAAATACTGCTGGCCAGTAATTCAAACTGACCATGTATTTATAAGATACAGGCTGGTTTTTGTGAGATGCTACCACCTACTTACAAAGTATGTCATATTAGCAGTCTGATATGCTACGTAGTTTTATTTTACAAAACTGATGCAGTTTTTTAGCAAATAATTTGCTGTATGTATATAATGGGTATTTTAGAGGGTTAAGAATGTAGGCAGAATTATTTCTGTTTACAGATACACCCCTCTAATAGTAAATGAAAAAGTGATTAGAACATTCTGGATGTATAAAGTAAATTTTCCAGACTACTTGATCACTTACATTTTTAATTTATAATAATGGAAATAAGACTTGAAAATTATAAATAGCAATATCTTTAATTGTATAAAATTTTATTTCAGACAAAACAATGCAGAAGCTGATCCTGAGGAAGTAGAAACAGATGTTGAAGAAGGATCAGAAGGTAATCCTCAATATTTCAATTATTTTAACCTGTGGGTACAGTGTAAATTTAGAAGCATATTTTTTATATAAAAAAAATATTCGAAAGGGTTTTAATTTGTGTGCATGGGTACTATGAAGCACCAGCTTTGCTATGGAAGGCAGCCTTGAAAAATTTCTGAAGCCACTGTAATCAAATTTATAGGCATGGGGGGTGGGGAGAAAAATTAAGTGAATAAAAATGTCTTTCCTTCTGCAAGATTGCAAGAAGGAATAGCAGTTAATTGGTATCATGGTTTTGAATTTAGTGCCAAAAAGCACTTGGTCGTCTTCAGCCAAATCTACTCATAACGATATTGTTAAATTCACTTTCCAATGAAGAAATGAACTATGTGAATTATTTATAAATATATAAAAGAATATTGTCTGGGGAGAGTCATTTTCTTTTAGTTCCTTATTTAACACACTCGTGTGTTAAGACACGAAAGAAAATAGGAACTCCCCAGACACAATGTTTCAACACAAACTCTCAAAGAATCTTGCAAACCAGATCTCAAAATAAAAGTATTATTCATAATAAATATTACAAAAGAACACTATTATTCATATAACTCCTTTCCTTAGCAAAGCTGGTGCTTCTTAGTACCCTAATAATATATATATATATATATATATATATATATATATATAATTTGCCACATGTAAAGATAGTTTGATTATTATTATTAACCCTTTTGATACCAAACCGCCTCTGGCTCTGTAGTATAAATGTTTTGTTTTTGAAAGTTCTGAATTAAAATCTTAACCTTATTCACAATTTACATTCCTAACACTAGCTTAATGATAACCAAGTTATTTTACTAAATTCTTTGTTTAACCCTTTAGTGTTCAGATTATTCAAACATAATGCTTATTGATTCCCATTGATTTGAATTAACCATGCATTATCTCATATCAAGATCTTGATGGTGTAATTACTTAATGTAGAATAACATTGTAGGGTAGGTGTGAGAGCCTGGATCTGGTCAGTTTGAACATAAAACAGATTAAATATTTTGGCCGGTTTAAATACTAAAGGGTTAAAATAAATGAAAGAAACACATAGCATCTAGGCAGAAATATGGTAACAAAAGGGTTAACTTGAGTATATTATTTTGTTATAGGCTATTGTAATTACAATTGCTTCACTAATTTTCTTTCAGATGCTCCACAAACTGGATCTACAGACGTTGCTTGTGAATGGATGCAAAATCCTTTTGAATTGGCTGCTCTGCAAGATAAGCTAGGCAGTATTATTGGTACTCCATCCACTTATATTCAAAGGTATTTTATTTTATTTTGTTTGTCATTTGACTGAGTTTATGCTGGAGCACCACCTTTGGTTGAAGAGATTAACCCTATGGCACATTCCTTCTAGGTCTAGAACTCATTCTATCAGTCTCTTTTGGGGACATAAACGCACCATCAGTTGTCAAGTGATACCACACACACATGATGGGCCTCTTTCAATTTCCATCTACCAAATCCACTCAAAGGTTTAGTCAGCCTGAGGTTATAGTAGACACTTGCCCAAGGTGCCATGTGGTTGGGAAGCAAGTGTCTTAGCACACAGCCATACCAGCACCTATTCAAGCTATTATAGCTTTCCTGTTGCTAGATTTACACAGGGTTGTTACTTATATTATAAGCAGTTAGATATTGTTAGTATGATTTTACTACCTTTTAACTAGCCCTTCAGTAGCACCTTAATAGTTATCTCTGTTACTAGCATTTAGTATTTTAGGCTATGTCTCTGATTTGCTCTGCTTTCTATAACACCTTGTAAAGTGCCGTATTTCAATATATTAGATAATATTCTGTTTAGGGAGAATCAATTTCTTTTTGTTCCTTGTAATGTAACACTCACTGGTAAAATTTCCACTTATTTCTTATTTTTATTTTCCTAAAATTTTCATTGCATCTTGCAACCTTTTCAATAGTTTTGACTCTAGAGTCAAGAGTTGAGATATTGAGAAGGCTGCAAGACGCGACGAAAATTTTAGGGGAAAAAAAAAGAAGAAAAAGTGGTAATTTTACTGGTGAGTGTTACATTATAAGGCACAAAAAGGAAGTGACTCTCTTCAGACACAACAGAATATGCTTCAACACACGAACTCGTATAAAGAATCTTGCATACCAAATCCAAAAACGGAATTTTCAAAAAAACCTTCAGGCAAAATAAAAACAGTCTAATGGTTAAGCATCAGGAGGTAAATTGTGTTGTGGACCTGTGTTTTTTGTAAAATCAGAAATAGTGTTTGGTGTCGTAATTTTTTGCCATGTTTACAATATCGTTTTCATCACTTTCGTTATCGAAATCTTCATCTGACGAATACTCACTGATATCAATATCAGATTCATCCGAAGACAAAATACTTTTGTTTTTGTTTATATCTTCTATATCATCAATTGTAACTCCTTCAAAGTCGGAATTGCTACTTGCTGACACCATTTCTTTCACAACAATGGTAAACACTTCTCTTTGTGGAAATAACCATGTGGTTTAAACAATTTCACAGTATTTATACTTGAATAAAGGCGGGAAAGGCTTCATCTTGCATTATCTCAAAGCTATAAGAATTCAATAACGTGATTTTTTTATTTCTTAGCGATTTCATAGAGCTTTCGAATACGGCTGGTTTGAACAAATAAAGCGGAATTAATTTTGGCCGGTTTGAACACTAGAGGGTGAAGCCACTTAAGCTGCTCATAGATCTTCTTTATCATTTTGTGTTTAAAAGTTAATCTTTTCATATCCTACCAAACAGGCAACTTTATGTGGGTAAAGACCTTTAGCCTGGGGTGCTGCTGTTTCTCTTTATTTTACCGTCCGTCTTTGGCACTTGACGTTTTTATAGAGGACCCATTTCTCATCACCCGTCATTATTCGGTCAAAAAAAAATAGTTCATTCGTGAGCTGTGACAGCAAAGAAGAGCACACATTCACTATGTGCAATTACACAAAGTTTGTGAGGAACCCATTGACCAAATTTGAGTTTTCCAATGGCATGCCGGTGTCAATGAATGGTTGAATGACCAAATCCAATCTTCTTTGCCAGTTCCTCAACAGTTACGATGGGATTTTGTTCCAGGGTTTGAAGGATGTCCTTGTCTAGGCTGTAGTTTCCGGCTCACTGTTGACATTGGCTTATGCTTATTGTCTGGCTTCCATCTACTGTATTAATATTCCTCGCACTTTGCATTGTATTGTTGCTTTTATTGAACTTGTAAAGCAAAATATGCTGAATATTCTCCTTTGTCACTTCCTTTGAAAAAGTAACTGAGAATCAAACTGCACTCTTCGAAACTTCTGTTTTGCAAGATAAAATTGTTAAGTGATTATTCTGATCAAAATTAAAGAGAAGGTTGATAATTTTTCAGCATTTTCCATTGTTTCTATACTAACAACACTTGACAAAAAGTTCAGTGCCCAATGTAACCTGGATGAAAAATCAGATTGAAGTTAGACATTGAATATGCACAGAAGAAAAATATATATTGCTCTGGTTATCATCCCCAAAGCCTTAACTGCATTTGATTCATCGAATAAGTTGTTCATTATTTAGTTGCCATTTTCTGAAGAAAGCTTCATTTAACAAAGAAAGTGTGCAACAATTTGGTACCATGTGGGTTGATGTTAACAAACAGAATGAAAATGGATTATAGAGGAAAGAATTAAGCAGGTCTTAGTTTTTGAGCAGTGTAGGTTGGGCTGGGGTACTGTGTGGATCTGTGTTGTACAGGGATGTTAGGTTTGTTTGAAAAACTTCCTCTTATGCAAACTTTAAAATTTCCTTCAAAGCTTATTGTTTTTCTTTTTGTTAAAATTCAATTTTCTGAAAGAATAAAGAAAACAACTTAAATGAATTATTCATGAGTTAGTTGCTGTCTACAAAAGTGGCAAATATTTATGTAAATATAGTTATAAAACAATCATATGAGCTAATAGTAATAGTGCTTACTTGAAAATATTGAAATTTTGTTCCCTTTTGGTTTTTAGTTATGACTGAAGTATTAGAATTTTCAGTATTTGTAATGTAATTTTGTAGGATAATGGTATAGCTGTGTCGTTGAGTTATTATTCCAATCACATAGTTTCAGATTCAGCCTCTCTGCACAGTACTTTTGACAATTGCCTTGCACCAACCTGGTTGGATGTGCTTGACAGTAAATATGCTTATCTTGTATGTCTTTACATTTGCTCTTTGAAAATAGCTAAGCTTTAAGGGATAGTCATTGCTTTCAAGGATCCCTTACTTGAAATATATATAGGTATGTATTAGTAATAGGAAGGACATCTGGCTGTAAAAGAATGCGTTAGTAATATTTGTGTAACCTATGCAGGGTAAAAGAAAATGGATCACAAATGAACGTTCTGAAGGACTATTAAAAGTGCACTTGAAATTTAACTTCTTTAGTATGCTTCTAAATAAAATAATCTCCCCACCTATAATTTAGTTCAATTCTAAAATGAACTTAGAAGTCATAAATCTTATTTTTTGATATGAAAATTTCATTTGGGCACGGCAGGATTATAAATTTAGAATTTTCAGTTATAGAATTTTACTGGGTAATTCAAATTTAGCTGTTAAGTATTGCTGTACGAGTTAATGTTAAGCTTTTGATAAAGGAAATTGTGCATTGATGTGCTTGTGGTTATTTATAAATTTCCTAAATGTATTAACATTTTGAATTTTCTTGCTGTATGTAGACTCTACAGTGCCTTTTATTTAATCCCAATAATCATACTCTGTGTTGGATTTTTTTTTCTTTCAGTTTACCTAAATGTGTTAAGCGGAGAATAAAAGCCTTAAAGAAACTCCAATTTGAAACAACTAAAATTGAATCTGATTTCTATGAAGAGCTTCACTCATTGGAATGCAAATTTGCTGAGAAATATGCTCCATTCTATGACAAAGTGAGATTTTCATTGTAACTATTGAGTTAATTGCTTATGCTTTAATGTTAATTTTAAGTCATTTTAATTTTACTTTCTCAACTCTTTTTGTAGAGAAAAGATATTGTGAATGCTAATGTTGAACCCACAGATGAAGAATGTGATTGGTCGAGTGATGAAGAATTAGCAGTATGTATCACATTTTCATGCACCAGTTTAGTGTCAATAATATTGACATTAATGTACTAAATTCTCTTTTTTTTTTAATTGAAGCAAAAGTTGTGCATTTTAGAAATATAAGTAATGTATGGGTTAAGTGGCTAATTTATTGCATGGGTAATTTACATCTGATTCAATTATTTTGTATAATGCTTTAGTATTGAATGGATTTAAATTCTGAAATTTTTGATTTAAAGTTTAGTTTCCATCAAATGTAATTATTTATAGATATGCTAAATCTAAGCTATAACGCTTGTTTGAAAATGGTTCAGAAATAAATTTGTTCCTGTGTCTGATAAGTAGCTTTGCAAATAGCTGTCAATATGTATGATAAAAAAAAAATGAAATTACTTTTTCTCCATACTGAAATTTGAATATTATCTTTTGATGTGGAAATTTGTGACTTAGATTCAAGTAGGTTTAAATTATTTCTTCCCAAAGTGTTTAAATATGAAATAGCTATAAATGAATATGGAATTGTAAATTCTTTCTGTACAAAAAATTTCTGCTTAAAAGATAACATCTGCATTTCCATGCTTGCATGGGTTTAACTGAATTTGAGGCAGGTTTTCTACATCCAGATGCCCTTGTTTCCAGGCAAGTTAGTTTCCCCATTGCTAGACATGTTTGCTCAGAGCATTGCAAATGACATTCCTTGGATGGCACTCATTTACAACTATTGTGATGTCAAGACAAGGACACATACACTCATGGGTGATTGGACAAATAAAAGAAAGGCACTTAACACATTTAGTAGGAATTACACTATTATTTAAAACGGTTCCATTCAGCCCAATGTACCTTAGTGTCATAACAGCCACCAAAACCAACAAGCTAGGTTTCTGTAAGGAGCATACAAAGCTTAAGATTGCATAGAGTTGCATCAAACTGTTTTAAATATTTCTAACGAGCATGTAATAGAGGTTCAAATTTTTTCCAGGATGATATGCGAAATAAAGCCGCAGTTGAGGATAAGCCAGAACAAAAAGAACCTGAGGTTGAGGTTTTAGATGGTAAGTATTTAAATTCAGTTATTTAGCTATTAACACAACTGATTGTCAAAAGATGTAAGCAATATAACAATTATCTTTTTCTGATATCATTGGCTTTTGTTTTCCAAAGCTGGTATAGGTTGGACTGAACATTATAGTCTGTCATTTGTTATTGGGAAGTCACTCCTAATGACTGGTTATGTGACATTAATTCCAGTTTCTTTGGCTAGATGACCCTCGTATTGCCAATCATATTGTAATTTGATCTGCATACATTTTCTTGTGGCACCAACACTAAAGCGCCCATTAACCTTGGGCATGTAGACTGAGAAGGGAATGTGAAGGAGTAATAATAGTAGAAAGGCTAGAAATAGGTAGTTATCAAGGTGTAAATATATTGTACTTGGTAGCCAATGGCACATCTATTTATGAGAGGAAGGGAGCTAGACATCAAAAGGACTGAAAGGGAATAAGGCAGAATCAAGAGTATAAAGGAAAGTGCAGGAGTATTTGGAGTAGGCAGTAGAATAATAAATGAGCAAGACAAGGGTGCTGATGAGTTAGTGGCAATAGGGGTACACCCAGAAAATTTAGTGCAGAATGTAATGTTAAAGTGAAGCTAATTTATTAGGTGGAGTGGTAGTCCAATGCAGTCTGTTGGATATGGGTTTAGAGAACAGCGAGTCATGAAAGTGTATGGTGCAATTTGCATAAGTGTAGAGATAAGTCTTTCTTGCTAAAATACAATCTGCAAGTAAAAGTTGATGTATGGATATTACTGAGGTTTTCTGAAACAGCAATTGGGAATTACTAAACATCAACCTATCAATTGTAAAGTTTTAATTAAAATTTTATTTATTTTTTTCCAGAAAATACAAAAGGTATTCCTCATTTCTGGTTGACAGTCTTCAAGAATGTAGATATTCTTTCAGAAATGGTTCAGGTAAATAGATTACTTTCAGTTACAAATGTGTGTTGGGCATCCATAATGTCGGAAGAAAACTGACTTAATTTCTATTAGCCCTCTTTTTTTTTTCTTCCCCCTCCCCCTCTTTCTCTTCTGTTGAGCTAGATTATAAATTAACCAACTGAATTGGCTTGTGTTGCTTTACTAGTTTTCGTACAAGTTCACATTTGTTAGATATTGGGTGTAAATTCAATAGTTTATTTTTCTTTTTACTTCAAAACCCTAACAAAATCTTGTGAGTTCTGGTGGGATTTCAGCTCTGAAAAGATAGCACAACTGTGGCTAAGCATTTAAACTGGCCATATCCAGCCAAAATGTTTACCCATTTTGCATTGAAACTGGCCAGATCTGGCTTCTCAGACCTACACAAGTCATAAAACAAACATTATTGAGATCTTGAAGCTGCATGTTATGATTTATTCAAAACAATGTGAATAAGCATTACATTTGACAGTAATCTGAATACTGAAGATTTAACCCACCACTATGGGTCTACTAAGCATGCTGTTCTGTATAGATTAACTGCATGGTTTTCTATTTTTGTATATTTGATGTGTCAGTTTTAATGGGTAGATATAATCTATACATGGGGCTCAACGTTGACAGGAAACCTTTTTTGGGTACAAAATGTTTTGAGATTTAAGATTTTTTTTTTTTTTTTTGCCAAACATGAAAAATTTGTACATTGCTTATTTTTGCCAGTTGTTAGTAACACCTTTGTTTTCATTATCTTTGAAGAATTGTAATTAATGTAAACTTTTTTTTATCCTCCATTTAAATTAGGAACATGATGAACCTATTCTGCAACATCTTATTGATATAAAGTGTGTTTTCTCAGAGAAAGACCCAATGGTGAGTTCTCTTTCTGGACTTTAACATTTTGTAAGGAGTTGGATAATTCCTAAGTTATGATGTACAATTTTTAATCTTGAATAAGTGCCACTTAAAATAATCTGATGGTTATTATTTACTCATTATATGTAACATTAACAGAATTACCAACTTGTTGAAATGAAAGTTCTTTACGTTTTCATTTTACAGGGTTTCACCTTACAATTCTACTTTGAACCAAATGATTTTATCAAGAATAGTGTATTAACAAAGAAATATATTATGAAATCAGAGCCTGATGTAAATGATCCTTTCTCCTTTGAAGGCCCAGAAATAATAAAATGTGTTGGGTAAGTGGGTAAATTCTTTTGGAGCCAGCTGTCCACTAATTTTTCTCCTCTGCTTCAGTCATTAATAACGCTTGTCAAATCTTTGTTTCTTTTAGTTGTCCAATAGAATGGAAAAAGGGAAAAGATGTTACTGTGAAAGTGTTGAAGAAAAAACTGAAGCATAAAGGTAGAGGAACGACAAGGACTGTTACAAAAACTGTAGAAATTGATTCCTTTTTCAATTTCTTCAATCCTCCTACAGGTAAAATTTTCTGACTTGTTCTATCTGCATAGATTATTTTGTATGGTGAAATGTTGAGTTATTCTAAAAAAAAATTTTTATTTCTTTTTAGTTCCTGCTGATGAATCAGAGCTGGTAAGTTTTGGCTTCACATACATTTTGATTTGAATTTTTTTCTTCTCATTTTACATTTTTATTATTTAATTTTTTTAAAATGTTTTTTAAGGATGAGAATGCTGAAACAATTTTGGCAACAGATTTTGAAGTTGGGCACTTTATACGAGAAAGAATCATCCCAAAGGCTGTTTTGTATTTTACTGGCGAAGCATTGGAAGATGATGAAGATGTAAATATTGATTCCTCCTGTTCTCTAACCCATTGTTATATTTGTGACTGTTCTCTTATTTTAATTAAATTCTAAAATCTTTAAATTTGTTTCGTAAACCATTAATTGGTTTCATATAAAGATCTGTCTTATGAATTCTCTCATAACTATTCTACGGGTAAAGTCTGAAATATACAGTCTTAATTTTTCGTTCTGGAAATCAAATATAAATTTTAAATTACATTCTCAATTGAATACTGTTCTGTCACAGCTTTATCCCCCCTCACCACCATACTTAATACAGTGCTAGTCAACAGATTACTTCATTCTTTGATACATCTACTTGCTTACATCAGTAACATTATCAAATTATATTGAACTGTCAATATTCTAGTTATTTGTAACATAGCACAGGGGGAAAATGTGACATAAATTTAGTTTGTATAGAGAATTCTTAAAGGAAGTTTTTGACTTTTATGCTTCAAGGTATTGTTTTACAATTTTATTTGCATAAATTTTTTTTCATTTCAGTATGAAGAGGAGGGTGATGAAGAGGAGGTAAGTTAATGCTTAAATTAGTTTGAGAGACTTTAACATGTATCTAGATTAGTTTTAAAATGAAATATTGTTTCACTAAAAATTTTATCAGTTCCCTAGAGAATCTGAAACTACTTAATTCTTTAGTGTTCGTATACCTAATTCTACAGACTGAAAGTGCTTCCTGGTTAAAATTTTTCACATAGTAAGCCATCATAAATTATCAGTTAACTGTCACTTAGTAATTAAATTTCATTCGTATAAAATTGTCAGCAACTACAGACTAAAGAATACTCCAAATAAAATAATTAAAATAGAATGTTAATTGTGCACCATATTTAGAACAATAATTGCAAATCCTTCATTTGGTTTTTTTTTTTTCTTTTCTTTTTAATAGATAAATTCTGACTAGCTTTTTCTTCAGTTTTCTACTATAACAGGTGGGAAGGGTTTTCATGCAACAATTGCTTTCACCACTTCAGTATATTCAAGAAATACTTTGTATGACTAGGAGTGCTGTGGAAAATATCTGTATTATGTTTACTATAAATCAAGAGCTAAGATTTATTCTCTTCGCTATAGCTTTGGGTTTGTTTTTGCATATTTGGATTATGCCATCCGTATGGTACCCTTTCTTACCAAAAGGTGTTTTGTTCTTCAAATTTTATGAATTGACATCCCTATAATTTAACAGTTCAGTTCAGTTACAATGTTTGTGATACTAGTTCATCTTAATTTTTCTGCTTGTTTCATCAGAATTAGTTGTTATCCATTGAAGTGCACACTTGAGCATGAGTGTTAAAATGTGTTCTTGCTAGGCTTTATGCATCCAAGTGATAATCCCACTGCTTGACCATTGGTTTGACAATTGTAATTTTCAGACTATGGTTAAGGGGTACATTGGTATCACTTAAGCACAGTTATTGTTGGAATAAGAAATGCAAGTCTATTGGCAGGCTTTTCCATTCAGGTTTTAGTTGAACAAGTCTTTTCTGATAATCATTTGACAATCAATAATTAGGGAGTGTTTATGTTACATCTTATTTTCTGATTCGTTTGAAATACTTGGGATAAAATTGATTTTAACATGCTCTGAACCCTTACTGTATATGATACAAAGTTATGTATAATCTTCTATATTTCAATGAACCCAATTAAAGAAAGAATAAAAAGTAAAATAATACCTTGTTTGACTGGAGTGGCTGATGGTGTGATGATTAGCTGTCTGGTTCTCCAAATATTTTCTAAGCAAAATCTTATTAGCGGCCCATTCTGCAAGGCTCACCAAAGAGTTTTCACTAACCTAGCCAAACCCGTAAATTATTGTATGTATTGTAGTTAAGGGGTAGAACTGCCAATTTTGTGAGCAAATCGTTGTTTTTGGTGAATGCTGTAGATTCCTATTAGTAATACTTTTGAGAGGTACAGGTGGTTTTGAGTTCAATCCCACTGTCTGACATCGTGTCTACACCCTTGAGTTGACTAGAGCTTAGTGAGCGGATTTGGTATGGAGGGGGTGGGTTGAGTTCAGACATCCTCTCATTTGCTGGATGTAGACCATATCCTGCCTGTATATGTTCTCTGCTTAGCAATGTCCAGGCTGTGTTTGATACACTTGGAGTCCTTGCTTGGAAATGAGTTTGGTTGACATCTAACCATAAAAAAATTCCTCAACTTACACTTCACTTATCCGAGTCATAGAAGCTAGACATTAAAACACTAAAAGGTTTTCTTAGAAATGCAAAAGTGGACATAAATTTGTGTTAACTGATATAGGTTCAACTGCATGTTTTTGTAGAGTAACTCTCCCTCTATACAAGTGTGCTTTTGAAGTCACCATCTCAAGTGATAAATTTGTACCTCATTGAGCCCAACTTACGAGCCCTTTGAAAAAATTCAAGCATGCACTGTTGTCCTTAATGCACGAGTCACTTTAATCTCATGACTGCTTTGTTTTTGAGTTTCGTAAGTCATGGAGAGCAGGTGTGGTGTCCATTCCATGGACTGTTTCTCTGTTGATCATAAATCTAGATGTCATATTTCATGAGATAGTGTGTGAGGTCTCCACTGCCTTGAATTATTTCCAGTAGATCAGCAAACTTCTACCCCTTAAATTCCATGTCAAATGCTCAAGTATTCTCTATATGCAAGCTTTCCAGTATTCAGTCTTCTCTTATGCACTGTGAAGTAGGACCAAGTGTGCAGCAAGCCCACAGTTTGTGGCTTGTCTGTCTTAATCAATTTGTCCACTTGCTGGCAGTTCATTTCAGTGTTCACAGTTGGTTTCCCATTGTGTAGTTGGTCTTCAATGCAAGTTTTCTTTCTTTGAACTTTATCTGTATACATGGCTCTCGGTGGTGTCCTCTCTAAACAACCTGTAGCCTTCTAAGGATGTTGGCCTGCCTGCACCTCTCCTACATCAAGAACTTTGACTTCACATTGCTTCTGTTTGGGATCTATTATTTACCTGCAATGGAGAACAGGAAGAAGCTACAGTACCAACATGTGCAATTTGAACAACGTATGTCAGTAGATAAGTTATTCCAATTTTTGATTCTATTCAGAACAACCCTTTGTGTGTGTTTGTGTAAAATTATATATTCCCCTTATTGTTATACACCTTTATTTTCCTAACATTGTGATAAATTGTTCGTCCATGTAGTCATAGCAATTTTTGAAGCTAAAGGCCATTTATAAATACCCAAATAGATGAAATTGTTACTTTGTAATGTTGTAATCTGTAGACTGTCACTTGTCAAGCCATCAAATGTGGTTGGAGGAAGAAAAGTTTCCCCAAAACAGCCGTTCAATTTCTCATAAAATTTATCATTCTACAAATTTGAGGTGTCTAACTTCCAGAATGAAAATGACTTCATTGCCAGTCTGTTCTGATCATTAATGAAAAGCAATTTTTACTTAATGTTTAGATTGCGGATATTTGATTTTATACTAGTCATGATCTTCTTGTTGATTTTGAATCTTCTATGATTCTAGTTGTATGCTAAATTTTTATATTAGGTTTTTTTCTCAAAATCACAGTAGTGGCTAAGCAACCTGTTCAATACAGTGGTTCCTCTCATTTGAGGAATAATTTGAGCCTACATATTGTGGTTTCCTTTTTTTCATATTGCGTTAGTGTGAAAAGCTGCTAGGCTCTAGGTGTTATACAAGGGTGGTTGCAAGACTTATTTTTCGAACTAATGAGAGGAGCACAATTAATCATTTTAAAGAATACCCCTCTTGGCAATGTTTGCAAGTCTGATCTGAAATTGTTTCAGGCTTAAAGTGGTGACCCTGTAAAGGACTCAGCAAAATATTCAGTCTATTCCGTTTTGTGGGCTTTTAAAAAAAATTTTTTAACCTGGCAAGTTTCTACTTTGACTGTATTGTAGCGTAAAATTTTAATTTCTTACCCAGTTTTTATACTAGTCAGGATGTTTTTGTTGCATGAAATTAAAATGTAACTTTTAAATACTTATTTATGTTAATTTTCTTTTTAGGCTTGTAATTTTAAAATAAAGTGATTATGTTGGGTTCATTAACTTAGCAATTTTTCCCTCTTTTTTTTTTGTTTTGTTTTTTAACATCCAAGTGTGTATAACGACGAGCAATGTGGCCCCAGAATTTTTCATAAATTAACTTAGCTATATTTTATTATTTTATTCCCTCAGTTTTAGATGCAGACAAATAGGGGATAGGGAACACTATATACTTGTTGGATCTTCATAGTTGTGTGAAGATGACAGTGAAACTTCTTTACAATCTATTGTAAGTACTATTCCAAGTGTATAATACCTAATATAAATTAATGTAACTTGTTGGAGCACCATTGCTTGTCCTTCACATGCCATTTCTGGGTTTTTAATATTTACTTTTATCATTGTTAGTGCAGTGATATTACCTTTCATGGATTTTTTCTCATTAGATTTGCAAAATTTGTTCAAGCTAAGGTAAATGGATTAATCATTAGCAGCCAAGATGAATTTTCTAAATGAAATATTAAATGATGGGGCTTTTGCTTTTTTTTTTTTTTTTTACTCCACACTCCTGCTCATAGTATAAGGAAAGCCAAGTGTATTTTTATTACTAGCGGTTAAATGAACCTTTGCATATGCTCACTTAAATGCTATCTTTTTGTATATTTAAAAATTTTAACATTTTTCAAATATTGTCTATAGCATTTTGTTTAGTGGTCTTTGAAGCTTTATTGATTGTTCCAGATCTGGCATTGTAATTTTGTCCACAATCCCTCCTGTTTATATTTTATCACTGGTGGGTATCCTAAGATAAGGACACTGGTTGTAGTCTTACTGTAGTTCCTAGTTGCCCACTTTTCTCCTGTTTTCATTCTTGCACATTACTTTTGTATATTAGAACACTTGCATAGAAGAGCCTGTTTAGATTTTCAATTTTGGTCCTCTGATTAGATGGCCACTGGACACACATGAGACTAGAGTATTTCAGCATAGGTATGTGTGTTAATTTGTTGTGGTCTTTAAAGACAGGTTAGGTGTCTGAATGGGTGTTGCTATGTTAATGTAAAGTTGTGGTGATTGGTATCCTGGCATGTCTGTTGTCCTGCTTTAATTTGCTAGTTAAAGTGCACACTTGTTGCATGGGCTGTCTTTGCTTCCTTTCAGCATGAAGGTGACGAGTATGATGGAGAAAATGACCCAGACTATAATCCTGAGGTAAGACCTCAAAACACCTAACATGATTTTTAACACTAACCATTTTATTTGTCCTTTTTGAGGGAACTTTTACAAATTAATGGTAGTGAGTGTGGAAAGGATGTTTCTTATTAGAAATTGGTTGTCATCTTGAATGATTTTTCCTTCGGTCATGTCTTAGTTCTGTTCAAATTTGACTTGGTGTGGAGTTTCTTGTAAATCTAATCTTCAAAATATATATATATATAGAGAGAGAGAGTGTGAGATAAGGAATAAATGCTTAATCACTAGACATAATGGATTGGGTATTTTATTGCTCTGCTAAACAGTATCTAGAATAAGTTAATGCCATTTCCAAGTAATTTCAGATAATGTAAAGAAAATTTTTTAAACCTATTTCGTTACAGTTTTGTATATTAGATTAAAAAAAAAACATTTTTTAGCTCCATTCCTTATTTAGTCTATGTACAAGGCTTAGTTGGATTAATATTTTTAAATGTGTAAGTTTTCATAAACCAGTAAGCTAAAAATAGCCCAAATATTAGATTAGTGATGTCTGTAAAACTGAGAGTAACATTTAAATCCAATATGTCTACTAAAAGGAAATTACTAGTTTTTTTGTTTTTTTTTCCTCAAGTGATTTCTGACCTAAATCGGAATTCTTGTAACATTGATGTAAACTTGGTCTAACATTACTAATGTAATGGTGCTTTCTATTTTTTGAATTTATTTTAACTGCCTAATCAAAGTGCCCAACTTTTAATCATTAATAACACAACTTTGGTACACCCAATTAATTGGCTTGGTGTTGGATTATACTGACAATACTACTTCACCTTGTGATGGTTTAAATTTTTATTTCACACAGCAGGTACACAATTTAAGTATTTGAATAGGTATCATTGGGGGGGGGGGGCTCTCGGCTTTAAATTCGATTTATAAAGGTGCATGCATGGATGTGCAGTTAGGTTTGCTTCCTAGCTGTGTGAGTTTTGGTTCAGTCCCACTGCTGAGTACCTTGGAGTTTTATATAGCCCCCAGCCATACATAGGCTTTGTGAGTGAATTTGGGAGGCAGAACCTAGAAGCCTGCTGTGTTTGTTTACATTTGCACTCAGTTGCTCCTAGTGGTTTTGTCGTGAGCCAAATTACCTGATTTCATATTTTTAAAGGTGTGAAAAACTGCGGGTTTGCAACAGAAGTCATCGGGCTAATTAGAAAATACCCATGCTGATTTTTGACATTTTTATTTCTTAGAGTAATGCTGCTGGGTAGTGAACATGGTATTTCATAGCGAAGAGTATCTGAACTTCAATCCAGTTACAGCTACAATTTGTCATTCTTTTGCATTCCTGTGAAAATGTGTAGTAAAAACTGCTAGTGTAGTAACTCCTTGTTCTTCTTAGCACTGAGTGTACTCAAAACTGAAACTATATATACAGCACAGTTGCTCTGATTCAAAACCTGGCCTCTTTAGGAAGACAAATTCTTTGGTCATACTTTAAGTCATGTAAACCTCAAATTTGATAGAAATTTTAAAATGTTAACTCTTTATAACATCTTAGTTCTTAAATAGAATTCAAAGACCTGATTGTAAAATGATATAAGTTAGATTATGCATTTAGAACTTATATCTGAACTTTTCCTTTTTCAGTCCGATCAAGGGAAGAAGGACTGTAAGCAACAATGAACCAGTGTGAGATGTCAAACTGAAACCATCAACTTAGAAAATGGCCAAAGGAACATTTGACCAATAATGGGTCACCACTCTTCATTCTGCAATGTCAAATATTATAAATGGGGAGGGTGGGAAATTGAGAAGTTTTTTTTCTCAGTTTACAGTGTTGGCATATAAAAACTGACCTGTTAAGACTGATTGAGGTGGGTTACAATTAACCAGACATGAAATAGAAGTTGGTTTTTTTTTTCTTCACCTTACCAAAGATTAAGATATTGTGACCAAGAACACTTCAAGGAATATCTTATTCCTTTATAAATTAACTTGAATTTTCTTGTGCTTAATCTCTTTCTCAAAGAGAAGAACATGAGGGATAAAAGCTGCTTCTAGAAACTGAACAAAATAAACTTCCAATGTTGTGCACGTGTGCTTTTCATGGTCTACTTATTTGTTTTATTTTAATCTTTCTGTCTGTGCACTTGATTCCTTGGCCATAGCTACAGGTTTTTAACCATGTTTAAGTCAAAACATTGGAAATTTATTTTGTGCAAAAAAAAAAGAAAAAATTTTAAAAATTGACCCTCTCCATGCAATCTTTTCTGGAATATTCTTTGAATAAAGACATATTTTGACTTAGTTAACTTTCAATTTTGTTAATTTCTTTTTTGTGTTTACCATTATAGTTTCCTTTTAAATGGGTGGAACTGGATTTTTGTTTTAGGAATGTGTATATAATTGTAAAATGTTTTTTTTTTATGTTCGGATTGAAGCTGACGTGTTTACTTCAGGTTGCAGATAACAATTGTGAGAGGTAATTGTCTATGATAGTTGAGTCGAGGTTTATTCCCCACTCTCTGTAAATCCAGTTTCTTATAGCGTATCTGATTTACACATTATTAAGGATTTTATATAAATGCAATAAGTTATTTAATTTTGATAAATTTGTACTGATTTTAGGTGATTTGAGAACAGTTGTCACAAATTTGATCTTCAATTTTATGAACTTATTGATTCATTATTAACAAAGTTTACGGTAGACATATACATACATACCAGGTGTCCAAAAGCAGCTGGAGACATTGTGGGACAAACTCGTTCAGACTTCTTCTGACCAGCACCATCCAGTGGGGTTATATTTCTTGCAGTGCTTCTCCCTTGTTCCTTCATTTTATCCATTACAAAAGACAGGTGAGCTTCCATGAAATTCTGTTTTTTGCCTGGAAAACAGCGGCCGAAACAGTTGTCATTGCTTCAAACAGCTTACAACAATGCTGCCATAAGCAAAACACAAGTTCGAGTGGTTTTCACTTGTTGCTTGAGGACCAGCTTCGTTCAGGGCAGCCATCGGCCTCTTAAACAATTGAAAATACCAGAACTCTGTCACTGAACAATTGACGAACTTGATATGATTGGTGTGTCCTGGAGCTCTCATTAATGAGTTTTGAGTGAGGAATTGCATATGAAAAGAGTGCAAAATTTGCTCCTTGCTTGCTCGCATATCAACTGCAGTCATGAATTGAAGGGACACTATGGAATTTGCAGAGGTGAAGATGGAATTATGGTGGCATTAAAAGGGTTCCAGTACTGCTTTGAACAGTTGAAAATGTGCCTGGACCAGTGCATTGCTTTAAATAGAGAATACCCTGAAGGCAGCAAAATTAAACGTGTAAAACTAAGTGAATAACATTGCAAAGTTAGTTTCTTTTGGGTACCCCCAATACATACGTTTAAAATATGATTGTATACTGGAATTTTGCTTTTAACAATTCTAATTGATTTCTATTTATTTCATAATTTTGTTGCTCCATAACTTAGAATTTTCTTCCATTCTTTCTATTAGCTCAAGAGAAACTTCACTGTCACTTGATTTGTGCATGTGATCGTACTCCATTGTCCTTGTGTAATTCAAAAGATAATTGAAATTAATGAAGTACTAAGCAAAAAAAAAAAAGTTTTAATATAATGAAATGTGTAAGTATTTCAGTTCTCATAAATGGTGTACACCACAGGATAACTTTAAAAGGTTAAGAATAGAAGTAACCATTGTGATTCTTGAGGTCAGGTACTGTGATAATGAAGTGAACAAAAGCAATATTTTATTAAAATGCATAAATATGGAATTTAAGATTTTTATTTAACGTCTGTTGTCCATGCTGGCACACTGGAAGGCTGCACCAGGCTCCAGTCTGATTTGGTATGGTTTTCTATGGCTGGATTCCTTTCCTAATGCCAACCTATCTGAGAATGTAATACATGCTTTTATGTGCCATTTGCATGACACCAGTGTCTGCTGCAACTGCAATTTTGTTCCAGATGGAAATTTTTTTTCATTTTAAAACCTTCAAATGATTAGATACCTATAGGGTGCTATTTGGTTAATGTATTTTCTGGTATACCTTTCAAAATTTATGCTAACTGGTTTTACTTGGTTGTGACCATACTAGAGTACCACACTGAGTGGTTTACCCAAATTGAGAACTATCCACTTTTTTTTTCTCTCTAAAAGTGTTATTCATGAGTCTCTAAGCCAATACTAGATGCCTTGCGCTTGCAAGAACTTGGTGGCCCAAAGGTTATAGTGGAGAGCAATTGCCCAAGATGGCTTACAATGACACGTCCCAAAACCTTGTCTGAGTTTTTTTTTTAATCATAATCTCTGCTTCAATCTAAAAACAGTTTTAGGTTAAGATTCAAAGATGTCACAACCTACCATTTGTGTTCAGTTATTTTTAATTAGGTCATTTAGTTAAGATATTTTAGGGATGGTCACTGTCATGAGAAATAGCTGATTTCGATTTTGTTGCAGAAGTAGAATCTTATCAAAAGAAAAAAAAAAAAAAACGCCCACTGGTTTGTCTAGTTCTGCAGCTTTCACATGAATTTTTTTTTATACATTTATGCTGACAAATGTATAGAAAGTGATTCTAGTAAGACTGTTGCAAAACACTTGCTCTAGATATTTTCATTCAGCAATTATCAGTGGTATTCCACTTATCTTGCTTCAGTTTTCTCTTCAGTATTTTATTATGGATTATGTACAGATTATTGTAAACTAAGTTTGCATTTAGAAATGAATCCTATATCCTAGAGCAGGTAAAATTGTTTTTAGTGGTTACATCTGGTTATTTCAGATTCACATGTTCAGCTGCGTTTGAATTACCTTCTTTACATCCAAGAATTGGATCACCAGCAAGAAATTCTCTCAGCTCTGTTATTTGTCTCAATTCGTATTTTTAACTCTGCCCAGTGTAATCCATCTAGTTCAGTGGTATCTTGGTTGACGAATTGCAGTCCCTAACAAAAATCTGTTATCTACATCCATGAGTTAAACTGTTTGACCTCATTAGACTGGCTTAAAAACTGCATCATGCTTTACTGTCTGCTTTTAGTGCGGTTTCTATGGCTGAACACCATCCATTTTTACGAGTGGTTTTGTGGGGTTTTTTTCTCTCTCTCTCTAGGCGTAAGGCCCAAAAACTTTGGAGGAGCCCCGTCGATTAGATTGGCCCCAGTACACAACTGGTACTTAATTGGATCTAGTTTTTTTTTCATTAGCAAAATATGTATTTTTTTTTTCTTTTAAGACAGTAAAAAATTTTGAAAATCGACTACAGCCTTCCAGCATCGCTTTGAAGATATGTTGTGGAGAAAAAAAGTTCGAGGCTTAAAAATCGAAAAAAAACTATAATTTTAGCCAACAGTGAGATAGAAATTGGATCTTTTCGGTTTGAACGGCAGTTTTTTTTAAAATAATTTCCACGTAACTAAACACTTTTAAACTTCGTATACTGGTAGAATGTGTTTATAAAACATCTTTTTCTCTTGGCTTTATTGAGAAAATTCTATGGTTGTAAGATATTTTGTTCTGCAATTTCTACCAATCAATGACGTCTATTGAAGGTGAAAACATTCTGTGCCGTATGAATATGTCCCTCGTTTAAGAAACAGATTGGGTTTATTTACATTTGGGGAAAAAAAAAGATAACCCCCCCCCCCAAGCCTAAAACAGGTTGAAATGCAATAGATCGATACTAGGGTCATAATTATGGGTGACAATTTCATGACACCGCCAGAAAAAAAAAACTACCGTTCAAACTGAAAAGATCCTAGAAATTTTCTGCGTTTGTCGGAGCGGTGTTAACTTTAAGATTCTACCCTTTGAAATTTAGAGTTTAGCATCTGACCTGTTCGTTGTAGGTTTCTAAATAAACTGAAAAACCTAATAAAATCAACATGTATCATCTTACTGTTCCTTTTGTCTCTTCATTGACTATGGTTTTATTTGTTTTATTAATATATTGTCTGCATGTGCTTATGCGTATTTCAGTATTATTACCTGTCATGTATTTGTGTACATCATTAATATGTAAGTGTGTGTGTGTGTGTGTGAGAAGTGGGGCGTCTGTCTCAAACACTTCAAAGTTGAGTAAAGTTTTCACGCTTGGTTTTGTAAACTACAATAACACTAGTCAACAAACAATTTGTCAGAAAAATATCTGTATCTTATGTTTTTGGGAAATGTTCCTAGTTAGCAACGCAGCTTCTATTATTAATGCTGAATTGCTGATTATATTTACACAAATTAATGTTGTGAGAAATCTCCTTAATTTGCAATTAAAATACTTTTAAAAAATGAGGGTAATAAGAGATGTTTAACTCAAATGTTGAAATATACACACATGTTTCTAAACTTAATTTCTCTGTGGGAGGAGAAAAAAATTGTTTTGGATCGAAGAATGAAAAAGTGGAGAGGTCATTCTTGAGTTTGTTTGATTTTCACACACGCACGATAAAGAAAACTATATTTTAACAACTTATAAATATTTTCTATGAACAATATATAGTTTATATATACACCACATGTACTTTGGACGTTTTCTTCCTTAGAAACTTCGTTGTCGTGACAAAGTTAAAGAATTTGGAAGAATCGCGATGGAGTATTTGTTCTTCCTCATTTAAGAAATGCATGATTGTCACACAATTCCACTTCAGCTATCTCTTCATACAGACACACACATCTAACTGTACATTATGTAAGTTTGTGTTCGGTATACCCGGCGTGGATAACCAGCCAAATCGAGAGCAACCTTGGTATTTAATATATGTATCAATACAGTTATAAGTACTACGAAAATACCACAAAACTTAGCAAATATTGAAATATATTAATGTACTTATATAAAACACACCCACCTATACTTCGTGTAAGCTTATACTCGATATAATCGGCGTGGGTCACCTGGTAATTAATATAACAATACAATTATAGACGGTTTTACGTTTTCCACTATGTATCACCAGGGTGCCACCAAACTTATTGAATATAAGAAGGCTGTTTTTCCTGAGATATATATTAAACAACACGTTGACGTCTGCACTTCGTGTAAGTTTGTGCTCGATATAAACAGGCGTAGACAGCCAACTTAGTATTTTTCTGTGTGTTAGTATTTAAAATACTAGCGCACAGAAAAATGTAATATACTAACAAGACAGAGAAGTTAAAACAAAACGCGGGTGAAAAGAATCTCGGGGTGTGGAGAATTAAATGTAAAAATAATAAAAATAGACAACAACGACACAAACAGTGAATCACAACGCTGCGTATGGTTGTCATGGTAACAAGCTGCTGATGCCACGCTGTTTGTTGATTGACTAAAATTACACAAATTTCCTGACTTTAATGCCAAATAACATCAGATTCTTTAATTTACAAGATAAAGTAATTGGTTGATCGTAATGAAAACCTCATAGGTCTCATTTTGCGAATCAGAAAGACGAGATCCCTTAATTTATCGACCCCTAAAAGATGAAAGGGTAAGTCGACCTTGGCGGAATTTGAACTCAGAAGTAAAGACAGACGAAATACCTCTTTCTTTACTACCCACAAGGGGCTAAACATAGAGATGACAAACGGATTAAGTCGATTATATCGACCCCAGTGCGTAACTGGTACTTAATTTCATCGACCCCGAAAGGATGAAAGGCAAAGTCGACCTCGGCGGAATTTGAACTCAGAACGTAACGGCAGACGAAATATGGCTACGCATTTCGCCCGGTATGCTAACGTTTGTGCCAGCTCGCCGCCTTTAATACCTATTTCTTTACTACGCACAAGGGGCTAAACACAGGACAGACAAACAGATTAAGTCGACCCAGTGCGTAACTGGTACTTAATTTAATCGACTCCGAAACGATGAAAGGCAAAGTCGACCTCGGCGGAATTTGAGCTCAGAACGCAGCGACAGACGAAATACGGCTACGCATTTCGGCCGGCGTGCTAACGTTTCTGCCAGCTCGCCGCCTTTTAAAAGGATGAAAGGCAAAGTCGACCTCGGCGAAATTTGAACTCAGAACATAAAGACAGATGAAATACTGGTAAGCATTTCGCCCGGCTTGCTAACGTTTCTTATTTCTTTATTGCCTACAAGGGGATAAACATAGAGGGGACAAACAAGGACAGACAAAGGGATTAAGTCAATTACATCAACCACAGTGTGTAACTGGTACTTAATTTATCGACCACGAAAGGATGAAAGGCAAAGTCGACCTCGGCGGAATTTGAACTCAGAATGTAAAGACATTTCGCTCGGCTTGCTAACGTTTCTGCCAGCTCGCCGCCTTAGGGAGATGTCTTCATGCTTGTCCAGGTGTTAAAATGAGAGAAAACGGGGTGGGGGTGGTTGCTGGAGAGGAGCTACATGACTACTCAGAATATTGGGTGAGGCTAGAGCAAAATAAAAGATTGTTTGTGAGGTATCTTGGTGAACATGTGAGTTGGAACAGGGAGTGCAGGTGGGAAGTTGCAAGAGTGTTGGAGAGTAATAGCTGATTAGAGAGGGCGAATATAATGAACTGATGAGAGCATAAGTAGGGAAAAGTAAGACAGTGGAATGAAGAACAGAAGGACGAGAAAGAGAGGTGACGTTTTGTTGCAAGAGTGTGGGCGAAAAGCATGTGGTGGTGAAGGTAAGTAATTTGGGCAATCAGGAGCGTAATCAATGTAAAGTATTGGCAGCGAGGGACAATATTAAGATTGAAGGATGAGTATCAACTGAAATGGTTCCGGTTAGTAAGAAAGATAAGAGGTATCTGGGAAGCGCTGATTAAATATGTCGTTCTCACATTTAATTACAGCAACTGAATACTGGAGCAAGTCATAGAGCACGTAGAGTGAAGCTGCTTGGCAAAGATTAACCTTGAACTCTGCTCTGCATGCGCACTAAGTTTTAACATTCTAGCTTACTTCTGCTGTTTACAGCAGTGCTTGGAAGGAACGTGTGTCGCCTGTTATTATCGCATTGGCCATGACAGACAAAGTTGTCATGGCGATACCTGCTCAGAAGCCTACACAAAGTTGCAGAAAGTGTATAGAGAGGAATGTATGAGCCGTGTACGAGTGGTTCAGACGTTTCCAAGATGGCCGAAAAAATGTTGATATTGACGAACGTTCTGGAAGGCCCGCAACCAGCAGAACTGAGAAAGGCATCGTAGATGTGCGTGCAGATGAGAGGGGAAATCGTCGAATCACCATCCGTGAGTTATTAGAGGTTACGGTTCAGTTCAGTCCATTATCACAGAAGATTTAGGTATGAGACGCGTGTCTGCCAAGTGGCCAAATGGGCACTCGGGTTTCAGTTGCACTAGATCTCCTTGATTGTGTCGAGAACGATGAAAACTTCTTGAAAACTCTGAGTAGGCATCTGAGCAGTTATCGCCAAGCTTTTGACAAAATTTGATGCAAATTCTCTGCTTTCTCTGTCATGGTCAGCGCGTCGATCACACGCTACACACGTTCCTTCCAAACACCGCTGTAAACAGCGAAAGTGAGCTAGAACGTTAAAGCGTTGTGAGCATGCAGAGCAGAGTTCAAGTTCAATCTGTGTCAAACAGTTTCACTCTGCATGTTTTTTAACTTCGTTACTTTGGCAACAGTCCGGATACTTATTGATCAGACCTCGTATATATATATATATATTATTTTACTTCGTATTCTTTTATTCTTATAATTGTTTCAGTCATTTGACTGCGGCCATGTTGGAGCACCGCCTTGTAGTCGAGCAAATCGACCCCAGGACTTATCATTTGTAAGCCTAGTACTTATTCTATCGGTCTATTTGCCAAACCGCTAAGTTACGGGGACGTAAACACACCAGCGTCGGTTGTCAAGCGATGGTGGGGGACAAACACAGACACAGACACACACACACATATATATATATATACGACGGGCTTCTTTCTCTTTCCATCTACCAAATCCACTCACAAGGCTTTGGTCGGCCCGAGGCTATAGTAGAAGACAATCGCCCAAGGTGCCACGCAGTAGGACTGAACCCGGAACCATGTGGTTAGTTAGCAAGCTACTTACATACAGCCACTCCTGCGCCTATATATATTAATTTATGCGTCAAAGTGTTATATATATATTTCGTTTTGGGATTTGGTTTGCAAGATTCTTTATATGAGCTCGTGTGTTGAAGCATATCCTGTTGTGTCTGGGGAGAGTCATTTTCTTTTTGTGCCTTATAATGTAACACACTCACCGGTAAAATTTCCACTTATTTCTTATTTTTATTTTTATAAAATTTTCGTTGCGTCTTGCAACCTTTGACTATTAAAAAGGTTGCAAGATGCAACGAAAATTTTAGAAAAATAAAAATAAGAAATAAGTGGAAATTTTAACGGTAAGTGTGTTACATTATAAGGCACAAAAAGAAAATGACTCTCCGCAGACACAACTGTATGTGTGTGCGTAATTGTTTTGCCAACCTATAAACACTATTTTACCATACGATATATATGTAATATTTCATTTGTAGGATTCTCATTTTTCAGCACCAATTCACCTCTTAATTGTGTTACTTTTTACTCCTATTTACTATTTACTGTAAATCTAGAACTTCCTTATAAACAATGTTATGTCTTTTTCCTGCAGGAGTATAAATAAAAAGATGGCGTGGACTTCCAACTCTTGTATATGCAACATACTTTTGCCCGTGTGAAAAACAATGTTCTACAAGTTGTAGCTCAGCAACATAAAACGTTTGTCCTTGTGATTTATTTATAGACATGGTAAAACTGAGTTTTACAGAAAACTTCAGGCTTTTGAATACAAAAGATATTTTTGTGTCAGATGGTATTATGAGTATAAAATCATTTCACGTGGAACAACCAGTTAAAATAGAGGCCTGAATAATGTGGAGCATAAATTTTTTTTTTCTACCACCAGTCTAGTGCCATTTCAAAGCCGAGGCTGGTCAAGGTTCCGTAGTAGCATTATGGTGGCTCCACCTTTTAACAGAAGTAGTGTGGTGGGAGCCCAAGAGGTTCCAAAGAATTTAAGAATTCAACCGGATAGTTGACAACCTCTGCAGGATCTGGAATTGAATCTACAGATTTATAAACCTTTGTAATTCCTGAATTGCAGCCTGATAGTATATTGTGCTGACAGTGGGTTTTTTTTTGTTCGTGCTGCAAGTATTGCCCCTTTTATGTAAATATGATTTTGTTAGGTGGTCCTGAAAATTTGGAAATACTTTTGCTATTAGTTCATCGATTAATGAAACTGATGTGCTAATTAGAGATGTATCTAGACAACTATTTCTATCAAGAGTTACCCTACCTTCTCCGAGTTTCAATAAATTTTGAACAAATTTTTCAGACAAATCATCCCGAAAAAATGTGATTCATATATTCTTAGTTAGGCTCATTCTCGTTATATGTCTCCACAAATATGATGATTTCAAGCAAACCATTAACTCATCCAATTTAGTGCTCTTTAGTATTACAGGCAAATTCTGGTGGAAGTCTCCTGATACTGCAGTGGTATTACAAATTAGTATATCGTTGTTAGATAAATTTAAGGGCAATCTGAAAGTAGAGTGAGCTGTCCGTCCTCGGAAGTATCAAAGCAGAAATCAAAGCAATTTTTTTCTTGTCGTCGAACTTGGGTACGTAACAGGTTAGTAACAAATGTTTTGCCAATAATAATAATGACGACGACGACGACGACTTAATTTATCGACAGGCAAAGTCGACCTCGGCAGAATTACATCATGCTGACGACAATAATAATAATAATAAAAAAAACCTTTTGAGTATAGCAACAATTTGCATGCAACAGTTTGAGTTCGTTTTTGCCAACGTATTTTTTGTTGTAAAAAGTTATTTTCAGAACAATTGGTTTGAGGAAGACCATATCCATGAAATTCATTTCCTTTCATATTTTAGCTAGAAGTGACTCTCTGGCACACTTAGTACAAATTCTTGCTTCCCATGAGTTGCATGTAAAACGGTGGAAATAATACAAGAAACGAGCTTTCAATTAACAGCGACACTTTATTTTTCCGGTAAATAAAACTATACAGCAAACTATATCAATACATCACGAAGAATGCTGTCAACAGAAAATCATGCATAGTTGGCTTTTCAACTCAGTTCAATTCGGTTACATGTGCTTCAACAGAAACAAAACTAATGTTACATAACTTCCTGAAAACAAACTCTTCACTCAGAATTGAAATGAAAAACAGCATGCTATTTATTCTTTTCTACTCTTGGTACAAGGCCTGAAGCTTTTGGGGAGGGGGCCAGTCGATCAGATCGACTCCAGTATGCAACTTATACTTAATTTATCGACAGGCAAAGTCAACCTCGGCAGAATTACATCATGCTGTTTGCTAACAAAAAAGAACCCAAAAAAACTAGACCAATCAAACGCTGAACTCAACCAAGTATTTCAACGTCATATGACCAATCATTAGTAACTTACGCGTGGATACTTTTTTTTTGGGGGGGGGGGGAATTACTTAAGTTTAAAACATGCAATTATGAAATTAGTGATGGGACTAGTGAGATTCTCGGGAGAGAAAACACGAAATACAAATAGTGTAGCCAAAATTCACAATAATTGTAACAAGCAAAAAAAAAAAAGTTCAAAAATGAAGATAAAGGGGGGAAATAAACACACAAAAAAATTGCAAAAACCCACTGATGTAAGAAACAGCAAAAGGAAAGTTCGTAAAAATGGAAAGAAAAAATCATGCTACACAGTTTGGAATGAAAGTCTTTAGAAAACACAAAACAGTAAAAAAAATAGCATGTAAGCACATATTTGGTTGGCCAATAAACTTTTCTAAATCTCATGGTAATACGAGCAAGAGGATATGTAATAACTGGTGTATCATTAAAAGATGGTATGTCAGATGATGTGCGAAGGATGTGTAGATGTAGGTACGGGTGTCATGGGTAAAGAAGTAAGATGTTGCTCGGAAGATGAATCAATAAAAAAAACCCTTGGATCTTTTCCTTTTGAACGGCACTTTTCAACACAATTTCTAGTTAACTAAACACTTTTAAACTTCGTATACTGGTAGAATGTGTTTATAAAACATCATTTTTTCTAGGCTTTATTGAGAAAATCCTATAGGTTGTAAGATATTTCGTCTGAAATTTCGAGTATTTCGGCAATTTTAACCACTCGCTGGAGTCCATTTAGGTAAACAACATTCCGTGCTGTATGAATATGTCCCTCCTTTAAGAAACAGATTGGGTTTATTTACATTTGTGAAGAAAAAAGATACCCTTCCCCCACCCCTAACCCTAACTCTCAAACTTCCCGAGTCTAATCGCACGCAGTGTGAATGTGTGCTCTTCATTGATGTTACGTCTCACAAATGAACCCTAACTAACCCCAACAAACCCTAAATCTAAAATAGATTGAAAAGCAATAGATCGATACTAGGGCCATAATTATGGGTGACAATTTCATACGACACCGCTACGGAAAATGAGATTTTTTTCTAGCGGTGTCAAATGAAAATGTCATCCATAATTATGGCCCTAGTATCGATCTATTGTATTTCAATCTATTTTAGATTTAAGGTTAGGGTTAGGGTTAGGGGTTGGGGAAGGCTATCTTTTTTTCTTCACAAATGTAAATAAACCCAATCTGTTTCGTAAAGGAGGGACATATTCATACAGCACGGAATGTTGTTTGTCTAAATGGATTCCAGCGATTGGTTAAAATTGCCGAAATACTCGAATTTTCAGACGAAATATTTTACAACCTATAGAATTTTCTCAATTAAAGCCAAGAAAAAATGATGTTTTATAAACACATTCTACCAGTAGACGAAGTTTAAAAATGTTACAAAGTGCCGTTCAAAAGGAAAAGATCCACCCCTTCACCCGATATATGCTAATAGTTTGGTGTTTGCTCTGACCGTCCAAAACTATGAACTTGGGTTTTACTTTCAACATCCGATAAGAGCCAGTATAAGACTGCTGTAGTGATTACTTTGAATACATCATTGCATATGAAAACATGAATCCATTTATGAAACTCCAGTGGTACAAAAGATTTGATTGATGGTGAAGAAGAAGAAGAAGAAGAAGAAGAAGAAGAAGGAGAAGGAGGAGGAGGAGGAGGAGAAGAGAGAGACAAACAGAGAGGGGGAAGAGAAGTGGCGTGTAGAGTGGTGGTGTATTGACCATCTGAACGACAGCTGATGTAAACTTACCAACCCTTTACCACTACATATTAATTTATTACGTTCATTCCTTTTCGTCTAAACCGCAAATATTCCCGACAATTTATTCGGTTTATATAACCTTTACGTGTGTGTGTGTGTGTGTGTGTGTGTGTGTGTGCGCGTGCGTGTGTGCCTATCTTCTTTTTGATGGACAGAAGAAACTGCATGTGAACTGTTGTCAATTTACCAAACCCCTCCTTAAAGCTAAGTATTCCCCACATGCACCTCTCTTTTTTTCCCTCAACGTTTTAAAAGTGTAGAACTTATGTGTGTGTGTGTGTGTGTATGTATGTATGTATGTATGTATGTATGTATGTATGTATGTATGTATGTATGTATGTATCTGTATGCAGCTAAGTTACGGAGACTTAAACACACCAACATCGGTTGTCTAGCGATGGTGGTTGGGGTGGGGGACAAACACAAATACATACACAGCTACTCCTACGCCTATTATGTTAAAGTTTTTTATTATTTTGGAATGAAGAACATAGGTGCTGAGCCAGTGACTAAACTTGTAGTATTTTACAGTTTTATATTTAAGAGATGAGGAATTATGTACATTATTTACATTTGACGGATATTTGTCCTCATCTTGTTTGTTGTTAACACAACGTTTCGACTGATATACCCTCCAGCCTTCAATAGGTGTCTTGGGGAAATTTCGAATCTGGGTTCTCGTTCCTAAAGTGTTTTTCGATGTTATTATTATTCAGGTCACTACCTGGATTTGAACTCGGAATCTTGGGGTTAGTTGCCCGCGCTCTTAACCACTACGCCAAATGCCCGTGGGCATATGGCGTAGTGGTTAAGAGCGCAGGCTACTAACCCCATGATTCCGAGTTCGATTCCAGGCAGTGACCCGAGTAATAATAATAACTTACAAACACATATAACATACAGAAAATTACACTACTAGGCACTGCACACATCCTACGCAGAACACTTTCCATACAATAACCATCAGAGCATCACAACAAATCACAGCACATAACCAAGGCACACAGAGCTACGCTCGGTAGTGAAGTAAAAGCACGCTATAAAAATAAAACTACTGAATAATAATGATGATAATAATAATGATAATAATAATAATAATAATAATAATAATAATAATAATAATAAGAAGAAGAAGAAGAAGATCGAAAAATACCTTAGGAATGAGAACCCAGGTTCGAAATCTCCCCAAGATGAAGGTTGGAGGATATATTAGCCGAAACGTTGTGTTAACAACAAACAAGATGAGGACAAATATCAAATATAAATAATGTAAATGTAGTATTTTGTTGGGACTGCTCTGTAGCGGGCAGGATGAAAGATGTGATATCAGGTCGATATGATGTAGCATGTTGATGTAACGCTTCAAGGTTTTCGCGTCGAAGTACCAATAAACATCGAAGAATCAACACCAAGAAGGAAGAAATATTAGGAGTGGCTGTGTGGTAAGTAGCTTGCTTACCAACCACATGGTTCCGGGTTCAGTCCCACTGTGTGACACCTTGGGCAAATGTCTTCTACTATAACCTCGTTCCGACCAAAGCCTTGTAAGTGGATATGGTTGGCGGAAACTGAAAGAAGCCCGTCGAATGTGTGTGTGTGTGTGTGTATGTTTGTGTTTCTCTGTTTGTCCCCTCTATGCTGGTGTGTTTACGTCCCCGTAACTCATCAGTTCGGCAAAAGAGACTGATAGAATAAGTACTAGGCTTACAAAGAATAAGTCCTGGGGTCGATTTGCTCGACTAAAGGCGGTGCTCCTGCATGGTCGCAGTCAAATGACTGAAACAAGTAAAAGAGTAAAAGAATATATATGTTTATTCGTTTGTCCGACAGGTAGTTAAAGAGATAGTAGTAATTCTAGTGATACTGACAACAAGGTTGGCTCGTTGGTTAGTAGTTGATAGTGTAGAAAAAGGTTGTCAGTCAGTAGAGAGTGAAAGAATAAGGAATGCACCGTGCTGACTAGAAAGGAAGAAAGGATAGAGGTGGCGTTGTCTTTCTTGCGGCCGAGTAAAGTGCTGCTCTTGGTAATGGATGACGCAAAAGAGTGTGTTTCTCCTTGGTCTGACTGACACAAATGTGGATGGGATAGAACTGTTCTCTATTATATAGACTATGGTCAGTAACGTAGGTTCAACCATAAGCAAAGGACTGACCTTTCCTTGACCAGCACAGATCCTAGTGTCTGTGTTTCCTCATCAATCATCGTGTGTGGAGAGGTTTTCCCGGTTGTTTTGACAAGCATGAAGCGGGTAGATTTGGTTTCAGATCTCAGGGTCAAGCTAGATCTCTACAACTCCAATGAATTGACAGTAAGGTAATTGCTTTTATCAGAAACGTTTACCTTTAAAGAGGAAAAAAGAAGCGACGTAAACGACAGGTACGTTGTGTACTTCTTTCTCTGTTCTTTCGGCTATGCTGTAGAAATTGTTGCACGCACGCACCACACACAAACACAAAAATTCTCCAGACATTTAGCTGTTGTTTTTAGCGTATCGAGTTTCGTGATGAAGGCTTCACATGCTGCGATCCTTTTGCTGTTTCACTATAAATCTACGCATGCGGAAACTGACAAAACAGCCGTTCATTTTCACTTTTAGACAGCGGGATGAGGTAGCGAGGTGGGGGTGTTGATCAATTTTGGAGTTTTTCATAAAAAGTTGAAATGAAAATGTTTTTTCCCCATATTTTTTATCTCCGTATTTTCCCACGTAGATTGAAAAAGGAAATTTTGAAGAAAGGTTAAAAATTAAAAATTTGGGGGTGGGGTGGAATAAAATATTTTGAAAACGTGGGTTTTTGCACATTCGGAATCTCCGACATCAAAAACATAGGAAGCCGGTGAAAAAAAAAAAAAAGAAAAAGAAAAAGAAATACTATCTACATATATTTATTCGTTTGCCCGACCGGTAGTTAGAGGACGAAGTTGCTGTCTGCTAGTCGAGAGGGAAAGAGAAAGGAATGCACGGTGCTGCCTAGAAAGGAAGAAAAGATAAAGGTGACTCTGCTCTGATTGGTTGTATGCAAATGAGTTAATCACTGGGGTCCGGAACTCTCGTGGAAAATTTTCGCATCCAGGACAGCGAAATATTTCTTCCACGAGAGTTCCGGACCCCAGCAATGAACTCATTTGCATACAGCCAATCAGAGCTCACCTTGACCTTGTCAAGTTAACAAACACAGTCTACTAAGTAAACTCAAAACGAAGAACGGTGTTGTGATCGCCAAGCTATGTCTGATTTTAGGAGACAAGTAATTAGTTAGATTTGCATTTATAACTATTATCGGATTTTGTTAGGGCCCCATATGGTAAAGATGAGGATGGGAAAAATGTGGGTAGAGGGTGATGTGCTAGCAACCCTTTACCCTTGCTGTTTTATAAAGTAAACACCACAAATAACTACGCAGAAGCAGTCATGGTTGAAACAAGAACAAGAACAACAAGCATTATTAAAAGAGAAAAGAAACATGGTTATTCTTTACCCAAGTGACCTTATCTTATCGCGCTCATAAATTAGTTTGATAGTTAAGCTCTAATTGACTGTATGCAAATGAGTCCATAACAGGGGTCGTCTCGTGGGAAAAGAAATTTCGCCGCCGGGCGGCACACACTCTAGTTACGCTAATGACCCTAACCCTTTCTTTCCAGTTCAGTGCAACTCATCCCACACCTCACCTTCCATATACTACAGGCAAAAATAGCCGAACGATTGTCAAAAGATTTAGGATATCAAACGATCACAGTCTATTTTAGATTTCAGCCATGACTGCAGAGGAGACAAAAAGTATCTACCATATTTATAAGGTGAGTGGGACCTACCCATCCACCCATTCATTTACACACACATACTTGCACTGAATTCTAATTATGATTTCAATATGCAGATACTAACCAGAGAATTTTACACTATTTTACATTCGTCCCAATATTTTAAAGTAGAGTTTACAATTTACTTTTAATGTCCCACCTTTACATTTAATGTTTCATCCATCTGACATCCTACAAACCTTTACATTTAATGTTCCATCCATCTGACATCCTACAAACCTTTACATTTAATGTTCCATCCATCTGACATCCTACAAACCTTTTCAATACGATTTGTTCTTTATTTGTCCTCCCTAGTTGTGAGTATCTAAGAGTGAAACCCGGTGTAGAGTGTCACCTGATAAGTGACGATATGTGTGTGTGTGTGTGTGTGTGTGTATGTGTGTGTGTGTGTGAATGCAATATACAGTTGATTGGGGGAGAGAAGCTAGGTGTGTATACTCTGAAGATCACGTAACAAACCGTGAGACGTTCTGCCAGAAGACTTCTTCACTCTCCCATCTCCCTCCATTTATCTCCTCCGCTCTCTTCTCTTTCTCTCCCCCTCTCTCTCTCTTTCTGTCTTTCTCGTCTTCACATCAATAGGATAGAAAGAATGTGCATCCTTTTCATGGTTACCCAATATGAGGCTTTGTAATATTTAAGTATATAAGTACATACATACATAGATGGTGATTGTTCCATCTTAACACATGATAGTCGTCTCTTTGAGCTTCCTCGTTGTCAATAGTAACCTGACCTTTCGTCTACGACTTCTCGGATGACTATTCATTCCTGCTACAGATTTGCATTTTTTTGAAGTGTAGGTGGCAGACAAAAGCTGTAACTTCCATCGGATTGATTGGATCACTTTGTGAAATACGATCTGTATGAACTGCTATATGTCTCTTCAAACCCGGAATCGACTTGCAAACCCTTTTACACCACACACTTCCAATCATTCAGCCTCGGATGAGGGACATTACATAGAGTCCATCTTTCATGAAACTTGGTTGACATACTCTACCTTTGAAAAAGTACACAATCACACGTTTCACACCTCCAGCACCTGTTCTCACTGGATTCTAATGACAGCCCCTCCGAAGTCAGTGCTTTAGACTGTAGCAAAGCCTAAAATCAAAACCTTATAGTATTAATAACAAGAATCAGACCACATAAAATTCAGGCGGGGTTGCAGAAATTACCCCATATTATAAAATGTTTTATAATGTTCTTGAATTTCAGGCGCAAAAAAGGGATTACATAAGCAACAACGGAGAAGCGTTAGCGCAGAGAGGTAAGGAAAGATTTCGGAGAAGATAAATGAACACAGGATTAGTGGCCCCTAATTGACCTGTGTTTAAAAGAAGTACTTAGTCTTCAATGAACTTCTCCAAGCACATATCATGGACACAATATCCTCACTTCTCGTTACACAAATAAATAACCAGCCAATTTCTAGTGAAAAGCAAATCAGAGGCGTACGTACGATGCACAGACACCAAGCCCTTTAAATAGATAAGTTTCCTTGGTTACTGCTTAAACCTGGGTTAAAGGAACTGCAGCGAGTCCTAGCATTCGATCCCCGTTTTCTTCATCATCGCATTAATGCCATTAGTGAACCACAATTGAAACATGCAATTTTCACGTGTGCACCCAGTTTATCGATGAATTGACTTGCCGGAATTATGTTTTTGGCATTCAGCTTTGTAGCCAATATTTTTCTCACTCGACGCAGATACTCTCTTTTTGTCTTTTCCTTCATGTCGTTGTGTTTCATTCCATCCACCTCAAGTATTCCCGGGTATTTATAGCTGGATTGAGGTTAAATAGCCATCATCATTTCACCACTTGGCAACCATATGCCGTCTGTCCTGACATGCTCTCCTCGTCTCATTACTAGCACATTTTAAGAGTATAAACCCCATCTTAATATCATTGGAGAACATCCGCAGACTGGATAACTTTACTTCGTCCATGAATAGCAAGTTTTTCAGTTTTCCCTTACCTCTTCCAAGATCACACCCCAACTTTGTTTTTTGCAGTATTTCATTCAAGGGGATCATTCCCAGCATGAAGATCAGTGGGAACACATTATCCCCATGGAAGATTCCTCTCTTGATTTTCACCTCTCCTAATACTTGATTCCCTTCTGTCAATTCCGTTCTCCAGCATTTCATGCTATTCCATATAAGGCTTCTCATATTTTCTGCTACTCCATACATACCATTGTGGTATCATATGGTATGCTTTACAATAGTTAACCCATGCCATACTCAGGTTTGTGTGTCTTCTCTTGCAGTTCCTGATAATTAAATTATCAATTAAGAGCTGATCCTTGGTTCTCCGGCTCCTCTTTCGGCACCCTTTCTGTTCAGTAGGTTGCAGCCCACTTTTTTCCAAGTATCCAAACAGTTCACCGGCCAAACATCTGACATTAGTTTCCAGATTAGCGGAAAGCATGTTATTGGTCTAAAGTTGGATGCAACATATCCCTTTTTAGGATTCTTGGCACATAACAATGTCCTTCCCTTTGTCATCCAGCACTCATCTAGCTGTTGTACTATTCTTTCATGGAGCCCTCTCAGCTTCTTCATCCAATAACCTTGGATCCCATCCGGTCCTGTGCTCTTCCAATTTTGGAATTTTCTTAACTACTTTTTCATCATTTCTGTAGTTATTTTTATGGCTTCTTGGCCTTCTATATTTCTTAACCTATCCTGGATTTCACGCAGCCACTCCGCTTCATCATTATGCTCTACAGGTAGGTCCCAGATCCCTCTACAGTGAAAATGTCGATTAAACGACATCCTATAATTTAATGAGCATGAGATAAAGAGGGGACACCATCTTGTACGGAGTAACAAGAAAATAGGAATTCGCGAGACGATTGTAATAAGTCATAACATATTTATTATTGGAGGTAATGCGTTAACATATAAGGTTAATTGAAGGAAAGCTTGTAACATTACATGAACATATTCTTTTTTGCAATCGCATGTCTCCAATTAAGTGAAGCGAATATATGCGCGTGCAAGTGCGTGTATGCAGGAGGCCTGATTCAATGCCAGTCTAAGACTGGACAGACACTTATTCCTTTATATAAGGGATGAATCGTAAGTCCTCGACTTCCACGTTAACCGGAAGCTTCTAGAATGTTCGAGAACTTTCTAGAAGGTCGAGGGAGATTACTCTCGTTAAATTTCTTTTCCGTTTTGCTTTCCTGCTTGACCGCCAGGGTTCACTAGACCTCTCCAGAATGCTCTGCTTTCCTCTGGATCTGGTGTCATTGTTACATGTAATTGCCCATCTAGTTCCTGAAACAGTTTCTTCTGATTTGCTTCAAACGATCTGTTTTGCCTGAATTGTTTTGTTCTATTGTCATATTCTTCCAGTTTTGCTTTGATTGCTACTATTCTTTGTTTCAGTTTTTCCAGTATCACATCATACTCTTTATCTCTTATTCTATATGTTGTTTCCAGCATTATTCTTATGCTTTCGTTCTGCAATTCCTCTCTTCTCAATCTATCAGCTTGTCCTATCTGACTTTTTTACCTTTGTTTCACACAAATTCGTCTACACCAGTATGGTTCCTTACATTCTGTTTGTTCTTTTCTTTTGTATTCAACTCTCTCTGCAACAACCATAGCAGCATCCCAAATAATCTTGTTAATTTCAGCAATATTTCTCGTCTGGAATAGACCATGGACCGAATCTATCTTTTCGGTTTCAACTTTGAGCTTGCGTCGATTAACGTATTTCAGGTTGCGGGGTGCTTGATCCTGGTCTTCTCTAATATATCGGCACAGCATCCTCGCTATATCTCGTTGGTCATCATCGTATTCTTGTGGTATAGCTCTTCCTATTACTTCTGTTTCATTTGCTGAAAATGCATTTACATTTACACTTTGCACTACATCTTCACTTCCGCCATCCATTTCTCTGTTCTCACCGGGCACGTTATCTGTTGGCGAAGTATTATTTCTGTTTTCTACTTTCCTTCTTATTTCTTCAATTTCCATGTCTGTTATCCACCCTTTTGCTCTTATTGCTCTTGCTTGGTCCGGTAACCGTTGCTCACTTATTTCATATTTCATATTTCATTTATTCTGCTTTCATCGTTGTCGGACCCTCCCCCATCCTTCTACTGGGTTCACTCATGATACAGCATTCAATTATCGTTCGGTTTGCTTCCCTATCCTATGTTCTTCTCTGCCTCTGGCTTTGTGTACAAGTAGTCTCTGGATGACGACTGGACCTGCGCTGCACAACCACATGGTACCTGCCGGGCGAAAGGCTTTCACCTTTGGTTCCAACCTCATTAACACTGTTATTTGATACATTTGTTTTAGACATTTTCACTCAACAATGAGGTTTGTGTTTTATGGTTAGCCACCAACCAGTATTTTTATCGAGACACCATCTGTGTGCAACACGTATCAGTGTTTTAGTAGATACATACAAATATTTACATATTTGTATATATGAAATCATTAGCGTAATAAATTAGGAATATTATTTTTAGAAAATAAATGAGTTTATTGAGTTAAAAATTCTCACTATCACTCTACAAAGAGTGAATACACAAAAATGGGTCAGACAAGACAGATAAAGTTAAAACAACGGAGTTAGAAACATTGTTATTTGGATTTTCTGCATTGTTCCTGATCTGGTTGATCACGATAAAATGTTAAAGTGTCCAGCAGTAGTCATCCAGCATACTGTCATTCCAGAAGGCTTGGTACCGTTTCTCCATAGCACTAATGTCCTGGTGAAATCTTCCACTATGTTCATCAGACACTGCTCCAAGGTTATCTGCGAAGAAATCCAGATGGGAGTCCAAGAAGTGAACTTTCAGTGACATACTACAGCCCATTGCTGAGTAACATTTCAGATGATCCTTGATGCCATCCTTGTAGACCATTGCCTTCTTGTTGCCCCCCAAATTCTAACAGATCCTACTGAAAGCATTCCAGGCAGGCAGTTCCAGTTCGTTTTTGATTCGACGGTCATTCGGAATGCTCACAGCAGCCATATTCCTGCCACTCTATGTCACGCTGGTGAGACCCATATTGGAGTATGGGATTCAAGCCTCTTCTCCTTATCTCCTCAAAGACATACAGCATCTCGAAAGAGTCCAGAGGCTGGCTACCCGCATGGTTCATGGTCTCAAAAATTTGTCCTACGAAGAAAGGCTGAGGACGCTCGACCTTTATTCTCTTGAAAAACGCCGCCGCCGTGGTGATCTCATTCTCGCCCACAACATCATAAGCGGGAAGTGTAACCTCTCGAAAGAGCTGTTCTTCACTCCTGCTCCGGAGCGTCGGCTGCGGGGTCATTCCGAAAAGCTCTACCTGCGACGATTTCATCTCAATCGAAGGAGAGGAGCTTTCTCCGTCCGGGTTGCGGATCCGTGGAACAAGCTGCCAGACGAGATGGTGAAGATGCCGACGACCGCTTTGTTCAAAGCCTCCCTGGACCTCAAGTGGCCTGAACTCTTTACATGAACACTTAACTCCATGTCCCCCTACATGGCCTTGCTATTTGCTTTTGAGCCAAATTAACTAACTAACTAACTAACATCCAGTGTTGTCGTGAAGTTAACATCGTTTAGCACTTCTCTAATTTGGGGTCCGACAAAGATACCCTCTTTCAACATCGCCTTTGTGATTTTGGGAAACAATATACTCAAACCCTCTGGCATTTCTCTCCCCTAGAGTCTTTACAAACTGTTTCATCAGTCCAAGCTTTATGTGAAAAGGAGGCAATATGACATTACATGAATCTGCAAGAGGTGAATCCTGCTCCAAAAAATCGGATGTCCACCAAAGCTGCTGAGGATCATCAAGTCTTTCCATGATGACATGCAAGGCACCATACAGCACAACGGTTCAACATCAGCCGCCTTCCAAATAAAAAACGGGGTAAAGTAAGGCTGTGTCTTCGCTCCTACATTGTTTGGCATCTTCTTCTCACTCTTACTTTCACATGCCTTTCAGACATCAGATGATGGAGTGTTTCTGCACAGTAGAAGTGACGGGAAACTGTTCAATCTCTCGCGTCTGCGTGCCAAGACCAAAATCAGAAAAGTCCTGATCAAGGAGATGTTATTTGCTGATGATGCCGCTCTGGTAACACACACAGAAGAAGCCCTCCAAAGGCTCATTAACTGTTTTGAGCAAGCATGTAACGACTTTGGCTTAGCTATCAGCCTTAAGAAGACCAACATCATGAGCCAGGCTACATCGGACATCCCAAACATACACATTGGAGACCACAGGTTACAAGAGGTGGAGAAGTTTACCTATCTGGGCTCTACCGTCACCCACAACCTATCCCTTGACGCTGAGCTCAATATACGCATTGGCAAGGCAGCTGCTGCGATGGCCCAACTCTCCAAACGGGCTTGGGACAACAATAAGCTGACCAAGACCACGAAAATGAAGATCTACCAGGCATGTGTACTCAGCACTCTACTGTATGGAAGCGAGACCTGGACGCTATACACACGCCAAGAGCGTCGCCTAAACATCTTTCACCTGCGCTGCCTCCGAAAAATCCTCCGCATCAAATGGCAGAATCATATCCCCAACAAAGATGTCCTCAGGCAAGCAGGAATACCAAGCATGTTTGCACTCCTCACCCAAAGACGTATGAGATGGCTTGGGCATGTTAGCCGTATGAAAGATGGCAGAATCCCCGAGGACATACTCTACGGAGAGCTTGCTAGGGGTACTAGGTCTGTGGGTAGACCGATCTTACGTTACAGGGATGTTTGCAAAAGGGATATGAAGGCCTGCAACATCAATATTAGCGGTTGGGAGGCAGTTGCCGGCAACCGTGGAGAATGGTGACGTACAGTAAAAGAAGGAATACAAAAGAGTGACAGAGAGAGAGAGGAGAAATGGAAAGAAAGGAAGAGACGTAAACAAGAGACTATGGCACTACAACCAGCCAGGAACAGTCTTCGCTACATTTGCGGTACCTGCCAGAGGGAGTGTTTGTCCAGGATAGGACTACACAGCCACAGCAGGAAATGTATCAGGACATGAAATATAAAAGCCGGACTAGACTATAAAAAAAAAAAAAATTTTTTTAAATGCGCAACTCCATTGTCTCCCGAGACAGAAAGGATGCCAATACCAATAGTATTCTTGACGCTACACAGTCCTGACTGGTATGATGTTCTTGTCTGCCAGTTTGATTCCGAATAATGTCTGTCAGTTGCCCGAATACACAAGAAACAACAGTATTTTGTGAAACCTGACTGCATTTCCATTAACATTCCAATGACTTTTAAATCTCCACGTATTTTCCATGAGCATCTTTCATGAGAATCTTTCATGAAATAAAAGTTCCATATTTTCATATGAGTCATGAAAGACGAACGGGGTATGTAATAGGAATAGAGGACTTCAAATTGCCATTATGGAGAAGTACAGCTTTTAAACTTCGTTTTGAAGAGTCAATAAACAAACGCCATTCTGCACAATCATGTGATAAACATTCGAAAAGTCATCGATGTTACTGCAAAAGCAAAGCGGCCTTCAACAGAAAAATGTTTGTAGAACCATATTTCTCTGCCGAAAATAAGTTATACGAACATCGTGCTCTAGCAAATACTTCTCCTCCGGTCTTGATGCTAACAGTTCTGCTTTACCTTTTGAGAGATATAGGTCTCTGACAAGTTCATTCAGTTCAGCTTGGGAAAATTTCTGAAGTTCAAAGCTATCGTCATGAGCCACGTAATCTTCCTCAGCAGCACTATCGTGACAGTCAGCATCATCATCTAATGTTTCAATACCACCATCGGGTGGAACTGGAATTGGCAGACTTCCATTGTGAAGCACAGGTCTTATTGCAAAATCCAAATTGGGATACACAATTTTGTGTTTATTCTTCATAGAAAACCTTGTGACATTTACTTTGCAAAAATAACAGCCATTAAAATGGTCTATTGGCTCCTTCCATATCCCTAGAATGGCAAAAGGTATGGACTTCCTCTTAATGAATCAGTCACATAAGCCATTTGAGAAGGCTGAGCAGATAAAATGTGATGCCTATAACTTATCGTGATCTACAAGAGGACAGTCAAAGTATAGCTTATAAATCTTCTTGACCTCTGGTGTTATTGTACGTTTTTGAGCTTTCACAATAAATTGTCCACGGACATAACAAAACACACCAGGACGATTTCTATACTGTCTTGACATTGTTAACAATGTAAAACAAGTAAGGAAATAGACACAAACGGTTATACTTATATTGAATTTGAGATGATGAAATATTTCATAAGACCAATTTGAAATATTGAAATACCTATTTCTTCAGACAAAACTTGATTGGTTTATTTAAGATGATGAAATATTGCATCTGAACTATGCAGAAATGAATAAAGCAGTTTATTTTAAAGGTATATTTCCATGATGTAAATGGAATGTATGCATACACGTCATTAAATGTGATTTTTATATAATGCATGAGCTAAAACCAAAAGACGTTCTTATCTTCAAAACTGTATGGGATGTCAAAACCTAATTGTATATCTGAAATCAGCATTAAGAACCACACTAAGTATACCTTGACATATGCTTGAGGAAAAATCAGATTTTCTACTTCTTTCTCTTTGATCCTGTTGTCACCGAGACATGCTATGTCGATTATCATGCATGTTCTTTCTATTTTTTCCACCACGACAATGTTCGGTTTCCGATGTCTAGTCAGGTGATGGCACTGAATCATTGCATCAAATAGGATTTTGCAATTTTCATTCTCGGTGACTTCTTCTGGGGTTTGCTCATGCTACGTCTTTGCTCTTTGTAGGCCGTGATTTCCTCAGAAATCCCAATGGATAATTCTTGCCACATTTTTATGTGTTTTTTTTTGTATTCGCGTTGTGCCAGTTTCGGCCATTCGCTAAAGATGTGCCATACCATTTCACCTCCCTCTCCACACATTCTGCATTTGTCGCTGTCGGTAGTGTTGTCGATTCTGCACTTCACATAGTTGGTCCTTAACGCTTGTTCTTGAGCTGCGCATATAAGTGCTTCGGTTTCTATTTTCAGGCCACTTCTCTTCATCCATAGCTAAAGGTCTTCTGTATCTGCCTTGGCGTTCGTATCTCTTGCAGACTGACCGTACATTTTTCCTTCCGTGCTCTTTCTTTTTTGTGTTGTTTTCCGCTTTGTTATTCTTTCTTTAGATAATTATCAATTTTAATGAAACCAGCCTTCTTCACATGTTTCAACAATGGTTCCACGGCATTTTTCACATATCACCTTAAGCTGTTTTCCTCTGCTTCGATACAATCCTGGCAACCGATCAAACCTCTCGCATTTTCTCTTCTGGACAAGTACAGCCTATAGGTGTCATCTTAGGGTGGAAGACTTCGTGCACTGTCAACAGTTTTCTTGTTTTCATATCCATGTTCATCTGTTCTTTCTTTTGTCGTTTTATGATCCCCTCTTCATACCGAAGTGATGCTTTTGCCCATGAATTAACTGCTTGGATTTTATTCCATCCGGCCACTGATCTTGCAACAAGCAAAGTAGCTAGTTGGAAAACTTCTATAAGAGATGAAATTAGAAACTATACTGAAAAGTAATGTTTATCGCCACATCAATAAGGCTGTTCGACGTTACTACCGTTTTTAAACCCAGGAAGAGCCTCCTCCAGCTGGTTATCGACGCAGTCTGCACCCAGCAAACATTACTTATCAATAAAGTTACTACTTTCATCTCGTATAGAAATGTCCTAACTGGCTACTTTGTTTGCTGCAAGATCAGTGACTGATTGTCGCTTCGTTTTCTATATATATTGCGAGTTGGAGTGAATTCCTGCTATCTCTAGCAGCCGGGTGTTCACCACTGATGATGGGCACGAATAGCCCGAAAACATTCGGTCTGATGATCCCGTGGTTACTAGAAGATGGTAGGGGTTCGCTCCCCTGCTTGCAATATATACCAGGTGCAGACTGAATCGATAACCAGCTGGAGGAGGCTCTTCCTGGGGTTAAAAACGGTAGTAACGTCGTACAGCCATATTGATGTGGCGATAAAGATCACTTCTCAATATAGTTATTGATTTAATCTGATAGAGATTTTAAAACTAGCTACTTTGCTTATATTTGCTTCTTTGTTTGTGTATGTATGTGCGTGCGTGTATGTGTGTGTTTACATACATATGTATATACATGTATGTATATATATATACACACACAAACATATGTGTATATATTTATTTATATAGATATTTCTGTGCATGCATATCAGTATACTCGCACGTGTATAGATCTGTGTATGTGTGAGTTTCTAAATCTGTATATATGTCTCTGGGTGTGTTTATACGCACATAGATGGATATATACATACACGCATGCATGCATACATACATACATATGTGTGTTTAAAAATGTATATACTTACTAGCAAAGCGAAAACTTGTAAAGCAGAGCAATAATTTCCGATAGTAGCAATCTTATAAATTGTAATTCGTTCCCAGAAAAATATTTTACCTATAAAATTTATAATACTCGTAAATAAATGGCAATAAAACAACAATAGAATGTAAAGAATATTTTATGCAAAGTAAAAAGAATGTCAATATCATTTATAATAATAAAAAAAAATTACTATTATAATCGTTTGCTGGATCACTTTCACTCGCACTAGACTCGCGCACATCATCGCTCGGTGACACGATTGTCGATTCACAAGCACTCGTAGACGGACTTGTAGATTTCTTAAAAAAAAAAACAAGTTTGCTGAGAAGCAGCTTTTTCCCGCTCTCTATAAATTTCTCGGTAACACGCAGAAGCATTTGTTATGGCAGTGAAAACAATTGCACTTCGTTCAAAATTTGGATCTTGTGCTTGAAAAATATACTCGTAAACCTGGAGTCTAATAAAGCGGGTCCTCGTCAAGTGAGATATTACTGTAATTAGTTCCTAGTTGCAGTCAAATGATTTGTGTGCACATGTGGCCCATGCTAATTTCCTATTAACCTGTGGACTTAATGGTATATTTCTTTTGAAGTCGAAGACCAATATTTTTTGAGCTATATTCGATTTCTTTCCGATCCTTCAGTGTATTGTTGTCGGTCTATTCGATTATATCCATCTCATAAATTTAATGCTAATCTAAGAAATTCATTATCATAGAAACATAGGGAGCTCTCAATCGATTCTAGCATCTTACCATCATTTTGTTGCTAAACCTCAAGTTAGCCCAAGCAAGCTGATTTTTTAAATCCAAGGCATTGTTGTCTTGACCGTTTCATCTTTTCCTACTTATAAATGATCTAACACTCCTTTCCATTAAAAAAAAAAAAAAATTGACTTGAAAAGATTTGGCTGTTATTTCTAGCAGATGAAGCAACTACTTTAGAGAAATTGATGTACAGCTTTTGTTCGCTGGCAATTATTATCTGAAATCCATACTTTAGCCGCAGAAATTTCAATAATTTGATTAAGCCAGAAGTAGTACATTTTCGGCTGATGTACATTCAAATAATATTATGTTTTACCATATTTGTGGATCATTGTTTATTCTAATTTAAAATTCTAGTTTATACCTTATTTAAAGTGTCAGTAAGCCTTATCTGCTCTAACTATAAACAAAACAGTGGAAGTTCATAAACAAAGGTCAGATAACTCTGTAGATTGTAAATTTCTCCAATTTTGAAGAGTTTTTTTTTTGTCAAGTAGTTTTGACGGCTATTTAATTCGAATAAAATAATTGAATACTCATTTACGGAAGTTTAATCATGTCTTGTCTTTCACTGAAATTCCATTCACATTTTTAGCGTGCCTTACAAGAATGTTAAATTGACTCCAGTACTTAAAGTAGTACTTTCGAACAAATTTAGCACGGGCGATGTTCCCTGTATTCCTATGTGTATGAATAAAGTTTTGTTAATCTTTTGGCAGGATTTGTAAAAATGTTAGAAATAACGGCAATAAATTGCAAAAACTAAAGGATTTAACAATGGGGTATATATTTCGTTCAACTGTGTAAAATAAAAATTGTTTTTAGATATTGCAAAATATCTTATGGAAGGAATTCGAAATCTAGCTATATATTTCCGAACAAGAACAGAAAGAACAAGAAACATTCTGGCAAAGTTTATTCGTAGAATATTTTTCTTGAGAAACAGAAGCTTCTGACATGACACTTTCATAGACCAACAGTATAATCAGAGAGCATGCGCCGAAAGTTTTGTGACGTCATTATAGCCAAGCACTCGTTTCGGGTCTTGAAATGGATGTTCGACAATGTCCTAACTATCATACTTGTAGGATAGAATTGAGCGAAGGAGTAGAAAACAAGAAAGTATATGCATAGAACCAGCCTACATAATTTTTCTAAAAATCTAATGGGAAAGTACTGCCAGAGAGGTAAGGTAAGCAGGGTTTAAACTGTAATAATGGCCCGTCAACCTAACCCTCTTAGACAACATTGGAAACAGACTTAGGAACAGCTTGAAACCTGCAAAAATAACCTAAAACTGGAGCCTCGATATAATAAAGTAAAGAGGAGGGAACTGACAGTGAGAGGAAAAGTGTATGATGAAATATTAAAACACAAATAAAGATTGGACAAAACTAGAAGAAAATATTTAAAATAAACTATATTTTTCTATAATAGGAAAAAGTTCAGTGAACTGGTTGTCCGAAATAATAGCTGATCATAAGAGATGTCTAGCCTGAAGTTTCAATGTAAATAATGTCAATGTATTCAAACACGTGTAGGTGTTTAGTATATTTACTATTGGCCTCTAAGTTGACAAGGAAAGGAGATAGGGGTTTTTTTGTGGACACAAACTGTGGAATATTGGTGACTGAAAAGTAAATTATCGCAACTGATTTTACTTTTTATTTTTTACTTTTCGTTTATATATTCTAAGAATTCGGTTTTGAAACATCATTCTCGACCTCACTTTTAATATATTATCCTTGTCTTCAGTTTGTTGTGTTTTAACACTTCCTCTGATTCTGTAAACTAAACAATACTGAGTAGGTGGAAAGGAAAACATTGAGAATGTAAACTGTTCATACGCAGTGGTGGGAATTGTTACTTTGGAATCCAGAACTACAACGACGGCGATAACTCCACCACTACTACTATCAGTTGAGTAACAACAATAATAGATCGAGACGACGGCAAGACGAACTACTAACCAAGCACTAAGAATCATTTTAATACTGTATTTCATCGTTCTAGATGTTATACCTTTCGTTTAGAACGCTGAACGGGAATACGTAAAGTGAAAACGAAATGAGACTATATCACTTAATTCAAGTCCATGTGTAATGTGTATGTGTACATAAAAACACATAATCCAGTCTACAGAGGAACACAAACAAGCACTGACATATTCCTGGCGTTTATCAATTACCATATTTAGGTTTAAGAACGACAAAACATCCTCCAAAATTACTTATACAACTAAAATCACTCAGAAAAATGGGGGACGAGGACAACGAACTGGACGGGAAATTACTACAACAGTTCAGCTCTATGGGGACGACTGATAAAGAGGTGCTCATTGCCGAATTCCAGAAACTACTGGGTGACCAGTTAAATGCTGCAGGCTGTGCTTTCTTCCTTGATATGAACAATTGGTGAGTTAGTATTTTGTTACTGATTTATTTCTGTGACATTCCCATTTTTATTTCATACTATAACGACACTCGTTTTGCAGCCAACCTTTCCTGGCCCTCTCGCCTGCTCAACATACATTGTTGTTGTAAACATTATACTTCTCATGACATTTCAAGCTATCTCAATATTTTGTTACTGATTACATGTCAAATATTTATATATGATTATACTATTTTGTAAATATATTAAATGTTATAACCTAAAATATCGCGTTGCTCGTGATTTTGTGTAGCTAGGCCTCTACGCAACACATTCTCTGCTTCGTTAAAAGACAAGCTTGTCTGACTCGATAAAACCCAATTTAGTGAAAAAATATTCATTTGTTGATACTTCATGACTTGTCACTTTAAATACTTGATCACAATCAAGACAAATGATCATTGTTTATTTTCCTTTAAAATGTTAAACCTATACTTATTTATTCGAACCTTACTTGTTACCTTTAAACTCTAGTTTTCCGCTGAAAGGAAATTTTATGTGGTTTACGTTACCATTAAATAATTGGCTTGAAATGTTTAGTATCTAACAAATCTCGTGGTTATTTATTATTAAATGCCCATGTTTATACAATGAAATAAAGTTCTATAATTTTTTTGGTCATTTTCGTCACTCTAAAGTTGTTATATTTATCTAGTGTTATGAATCCTAAATTTTGCATTTAAGCAGTATTTCGTTATCATACAGTTGTTTTCACTATTTTTTTGTTTGTTTTTGTAATTTCATGTACAAACCATAATTTCCTGCTTATTTATTAATTATATTTACTTCCATGATTATTACTGATGTTTTATGAAACCATCATGCATGTTGTTTATATCATGATGTTATACGAACGACCTAAAATAAGCTTTCGAACTACAAATTAAAATACAAGTAAATAGGTCCCCGTCTTTATAACCATTTTGTAGTTAGTTCGCTGTAGAGTTTTCTTACATCATCTTCCCCAACCTCCGATTCCCATTTTGGCATTCAGTTATTCTATTCTCCTGTATTATTGTTGTCTTAATTTAAATATTGCAATTCTATTTTAACTTTGTCTTCTGTTTTCTGTATTTTCCGACTTGAGTAAGTATATTATTAAAAGCTTCGTTGTATCCCTCAACATTTATCTGCCCTCCGTTTCGTAGACCATAACCATCTTCACAATAAATTTCTAAACAGTTGAATTAGAAACGATATATGGAAATGTTTCTAGTTTCAGAAATATAATTTCTTAGCTCTAATGCCCCACCTGAGTGAAGGAGATCCTGCTTTGCGATAAAGTTTTCGCTATACCAGGGGAAAATATGATGAGTAAAGCGTGATGGCCTTTCAGACATTGTTAGTTTTAGCGTAAAATTCTCAAAATGTAACCAAAGCTATTTCACCTTTTTGGAGAAAATAAAGCCCGTTATATAACTAAACTGATCTGCTTTGGTTGTCAAATCACTTGTTTGTATTATTTATCCTAGATCTTGATCCAGTTGCTTCAGTCGTTTATGAAAACAATAAAGTACCAGGTATTTGTGTGTATGGAGCACATATATTCGTACTTTTGTTCTTATAGTTCACATATAGAATTTTTGAATCTCTTTTAAAGCTTGAGCGGTTTGAAAAAATGATTATTGGAAGGTTTTTCTATTCAATATTGACTATTTTTTATTTCATTTCACACTTTTTAGTCGTGTGGTGCTGTTCTAAATCATATTTAGGTCCAGTTTTTGTGGCAAGGACATAAAGCAATTGGAATTCCTTAGGATATAACTTTTAAGATTGATTTAATATATATATAAAAGGCAGTTATTACAAAGACACATGTAACTTTATGTAGATTCAAAGTGGATGCTAGATTCAAATACAGAGTATTTCATTGTACAGTTCCCGGGGTATGAAAATGAGAAAACGTTTAATACAATTTTACTGGACATCAGAAATGAGTGGAGCTGAGGTTGCTCCATCAAGTGTGTTTGGATAGGAAAGGTACAGTTTGCATGCTCAGAGATGCAGGAACCATTTTACCAGAGGTCATCATCATTGTGCATCAATGGGTTACAGTGAATGCTTCTATGTCTGGTAGATGGCATTGAGACCTGTTCAATCCATGCAAATATGGAAGAGACAAAAATGATGATGGTGATGATTAATGTGGGACATACTTGTGTCAGCAACTATTCATTGCTAATGTATTTTTGACCTTAAAGAAGAAACTCAACCTTTGGTATGCAACATTGACTGTGTTGTAAATATATGGTTGACATGATAGGTCATCAGCGATTGCAATGCTCTGATATTTTTAGATTGCGAAAGTTTTAACTTTGTATTCTTCAGAAACAGACAGTGTGTGACAGTGAAATTATTAAAGGAAACCACTCTTTCAAATTCCAGTTTTTTTGAGGGTTGTTATTTCTTTCAAATTTTCAATATAAAACTAGGTAGTGAACTGAATCTGTTATGCAGCTTAATGCTACCACCTGGCCCTTAGATGCCTTTTGCAGAGTCGATTCTGTTGCAAGTTTTCAGGCCAGGTCTGAATATTGTGATACTTCACTTTCAACTATCACATGAGTTGTGTTTTCTTCTTCCCTTTCTTCTAGACTCAAGAAGAACTACAAAATATTATGCTTCTCATTTTTTGTATATGATTAAGCCATTAAATAACAACTGTTGTCTTATACATTTACTCATTGATCAATGAACATTTTTTTAAATGCTATATATAAAAATTTATAGGCTCTTCAAGAAGGAAATAAATAATTTTAAGGTGTCTTATTTTAAAGTATAAAACTTTCTAAATAAAAAATATATGTACTAATAACATTTAACAGTTATAAATTTGCCTGACCTTAGAATGGAAAGAAACTTTGAAGCTAAATCAGGATCAGTAAGTTTCATATTTAGTGGTTTTTATTACTTCTTTTTATCTCATTTGGTACGATGAGCAACCTTATTTAATATTACAGGGTTTTAGAAAATTTAAATCCTTCTCAAAAGTGTAAGTGCATAGCAATATTATATGGTAGTGAAATATGGGCTGTGAATTTAGTTGCCAGGTCTTCTCAATCACAGCATATCTCCAAAGGTCCTGGTCTCCTGTCATTACCTCTGTGAGGCCCAATGTTCGAAGGTCATGCTTCACCACCTCATCCTATGTCTTCCTGGATCTACCTCTTCCACAGGTTCCTTCTACAGTTAGGGAGTGGCACTTCCTCACACAGCTGTCTTCAATCATCATGTGTGTGTGTATGACCAAATGCAAATGTGTTGAGAGGAAAATTGGTATAAGGTATCAGACGTAGTGTACAAGAAAGAAGACTGCTGGTATGGTCATATGATGCATATGAATGAAGATAGTTGCATAAAAGAGTGCTGATCACTAATGTGCATGAAACTCATGCAAGAGGGAGACTCAGGAAGACATGCAATGAAGTAGTAAAGACTGACCCTGGGTTGTTGAGTCTGATGAAGGAGGTAACAAAGGCCTGTGGTCCTAAAAGCATACCATCAATGTCTATGCCCCAACACCCAATCTGTACCTGATTCTACAACTCATTTTTATAACATCCATCCCTCCATCATTCTTCAAAGTGTGGCACTATTTCCTCAGTTGTTGTTATTATATGAGAGCAAAACTGCAAATATTCCACTCCTCTTTTTGTGTTGCCAGTTATCCCTTGCCTTGGAACCAGTTCATATTCCTTATTCACATTCCTAACATCATCTCTTTCAGCTTTAGTTCCATTGAATGCCCTTTTCTCCTGGACACTGTCTCATATCTGCTATCGATGTTTCCCCCTTTCTTTGTCACTATATCCACACTTACTCATCTCTGACCTCCACCTCAGTCACTGTGCATATCTCCTCCACACTTCATATCATCTCCCTATTTCACGTTTATCTATAGTTTTATTTACTGTTGCTCTCCAACCCACTCTTTTTTATGTATGACCACTTATTTCCTTTACCCTGACCTTACTTCTATTTTTACCCTTTCTCCTTTTCCTGCTGGGGTAGCCACATATCTCCTGTAATAAGACAACTGTTCTTGTTCCTGTATTGTACTTTAACCTCTCATCACCTGGCACAAAGTCACCTTCCTCAATACTGCACTCCCACTCTGTCAAGGGGCTCTTGTCTTGCAAGTTACTTCATAACTTCATGGTGAAAGCACCATGAAAAAAGTACTCAGTACAATCTGTAAAGCAGCTGGTATTACTGTCGAAACTTTGTCAAAGCAAACATTAGAGCCTGCTGCAACCTTCTAGCTTGTCAAATTATTCAGCCAATGCTACCATGGAAGACAGATGTTAAATGATGACGATGATGATGATACATACATATGAGGTGCATTCAAAAAGTATCTGACTTTATTTTTTCTCACCAAAATCTAATGCCATGAGGGCAAAATCTTTTAGATGGGAGGTGATGTCACCCTTCCTGTGCATGCATTAAAATTTTTGCACAGGTAGGCTGCATTAGTACCTGACTGTTTGCCAAGAGTACAGACATGTAGTGCACATTTATCAGATTTTTATATTCACCAAATGCATTGAGTAGAGATATTGCATTAAGTTTTGCCAAAAGCTTGGTGATACTGAAATTCAAACCATCCAGAAGATTCAGCAGGCTTTTGGCCATGATGCCATGGGTAAAACTCAGATCAGGGAGTGGTACAATCACTTCATACATGGCTCCACAAGCCAAAATGAGTTGCTGGTTGAGGTTTGGCAAATAATCATGGAAGATCATTATGTAACAATCCAGGAAATTGCTCATGAAGTAGAAATAAGCACAGGATCAGTGCATTCCATTTTAACAGAAGATTTGTGCATGCAAAGAGTGTTGGTGAACTTCTTCTCCAAGGTGCTGGTGGAGCAGCAGAAGCAACTCCATATGGAAATCACTCAGGACCTGCTGGACTGTGCAAAGGATTTTACCCACGGGGCATTAGTTTTGAAAGGGAAAATTAGTCAGATACTTTTTGAATGCACCTCCTCCACTTCATCGATTAACGTCTGTTTTCCATGCTGGCATGGGTTGGACAGTTCGACCGGGGATCTGGGAAGCCAGAAGGCTGCACCAGGCTCCAGTTTGGTCTGGCAAAGTTTCTACAGCTGGATGCCCTTCCTAACGCCAACCACTCTGAGAGTGTAGTGGGTGCTTTTTACGTGCCACCAGCACAGGAGCCAGTCAGGCAGGCCTGGCAACGATCACATTTGGATGGTGCTTTTTACATGTCACTGGTACAGGAGCCAGTCAACGGGTACTGGCATCAGTCACGATCAGTTGGTGCTTATTACATGCCACCGGCACAGGAGCTAATCAGGCGGACCTGGCATCGGCCATGTTCGGATTCTACTTATTATGTGCCATTGGCATGGGAGCCAGTCAGGGAGCACTGGCTCCAGCTACAGTATTGGTTTTACTTGAATCAACAGGTCTTCTCAAGCATATCATATCGCCTGACACATCAGGAGTATTCTTAACAGGGCTGGATGTGCATGGTGGCAATCTCACTTAGTTGCCGGGTCTTCTCAGTCACAGTGTATCTCCAAAGGTCCCGGTCTCCTGTCATTGCCTCGGTGAGGCCCAATGTTCGAAGGTCATGCTTTGCCACCTCATCCTATGTCTTCCTCAGTTACCTCTTCCACAGGTTCCTTCTACAGTTAGGGAGTGGCATTTCCTCACACAGCTATCTTCATGCATACGTAACACATAACCATACCAGTACAGTTGCCTCTTTTGCACACCACATTTGATGCTTCTTATACCCAACTTTTCTCTCAGGGTGCTTACACTCTGTCATGTATACACACTGATATTACACATCCAGTGGATCATACTAGCTTCATTTCTTTAAAGCCTACGCATGTCCTCAGCATTCATAGACCATGTTTCACTGCCGTGTAGCATGGCAGTTCGCACACATGCATCATACAGTCTACCTTTCACTCTGAGTGAAAGGAAAGGCCCTTAGTTGCCAGCAGAGGTAGGAACTCCATGAACTTTGCCCAGGCTATTCTTACTCTAGTCACTACACTCTCAGAGCAACCACCCCCTACTACAGACTTGGTCGCCTAGGTAGTAGAAGCTATTAACTTCTAGTTTCTTCTGGCATGTGATGGAATCTGTTTTCTCTACATCTTCAGTGTTTATTGCACCAGTGCATCTGCCATGTTGTTTTGTGTATTGTTAGTGGGAGAATTTGATTTGACAGATGCTCTTCCTAGTGTTAATCTCTCAGAATTGCTTGGATATACCACAATAACTCTGGGATTGAACTTTGGTCATAAGGTCAGTGGTCCAGTATTTTCACCTTAGTCATTGTACCTAAAATTAAAATGATATTTAAAGTATGTTATGTTTAACCCAATGAAAACACAAGTTGAGAAATTAGTTTTAAAAATGCTATACCATGTTGTAAATAGTATTATGAAGTTAAAAATGATAAATTTTCTTTAGGTGAAAGTAACTTTAAAAGAAATTATATCTTTACAGTAAGTTATGTATTGTGAATTCTACCACCACCACTACACCAAACTTAACAGTACCCTACTCATTGAAGCTTAAATTCTACCCCACCCCATCTCAAATAGTTCCTCAGCAATCTCTAAATTTTTCACTGTGGACATTTATAACTATGTAAAAGCTTCAATCTAGGATGTTTCCATTGCTCTGGCTAAAACACCTCTATCTTCTCTAAAATAATTTGCTATATTATATTAGTTTTAACAGTTACTTACAGCTTTTTAAATGCATCACTTAATTAAAAGTTTTCAGTTGTGGTTTTTCTGTTTACTCCACTTGGCTTATTCTGATCCAGTATACATGAAATTGCGATATTTACTTTTCTTGTTTAAAATTAACAACTTTCTGCATCTTCTACTGTTAATTTCTTTCTCTCTTGTTCCCCTTCTAAATGTGAGTAGCCACGCATATCCTCTTCGGTAATTCCATATAATTCTTTCATTTGCATCATTGATGATGTGGATCGTAATGTTGGTTTTGTTCACAAGGTTCTGCAGGAGACAACAGATCACATAAAGGCTGAATCCTTCAATTGAAGTCATTCATCATTTTTCAGATGTTTGTGCTGCTTGGAATTGCAAGCATTTCCTCAATCTTTGTCATCACCTCACAGATTTCTCAATCAGCTGTGTGTGGAACTTTCTTGCCACCAGCCATGGTAAGTCACACTGTAATGAAATAAGAGGGACTGTGAAAAAGATTGACAGCAAGAGCCACCCTGCAGTGACCAACTGCTTCTCAAATTCTGTCTGCAAAACAGATGTTTGAATTCTGTGAAAGTTCAATTCAAGGAATCATGCAATGAACTCCACCTGAAATGAACTAGCTGAAAGATTCGCTTTAACAAAGCTATTCCAAGCAGCAGAAGTTATCACCAATTTACTCCAACTTTAGACCACACAATCAAGATAAAATGGGTGTCAGAGTGTATTGCTTTTGACTTTGACTGCAAACTTAATACAGGTGGTATCAAACTCTCTCAATACCTTCTCTGCAGATATGATGACTAACACTGGGTTGGCATTGCTATCCAGATATATTGGGAAGCAAATGATGTGAAGGTGAAATTCATGCATCCACACCTTCCAAACCATTCATTCAGCTGGCTGACAAGAGATGATTTATGAGGGGTACCACTGACACATGGTTGCCAGAATTGAGCCACCTCAATTGTCTCATCACTGTCTGCTCGACAATATCATCTGACAAAAAAAAAAAATGACACTGATCAAGGATATACTTTCCATGTGAATGTTTGGCATTTCGTTGTTTGCAAAAGAATTGTTGAGCCTTCTTTCAATTGAGTTTGAATTGAGGTATTTTTGATTTTGAATCGAGATATGGGAGCACAATTTTTTCATTCCTCAAGTTTGACACACTGTTTTTCTGCCCATATTCTAGAAAGCAAGAGGCTGGCTCATGACTCATATGAAGGCACACTTTGATGAAATTTTTGACAAAAAGGACACATTTCTGTCAAAATTTCCCCCCAAAACCAGATTTTGTTTTTCAAAAAAGGAAATTTTCCTGATTCCTTTGCTGCTATATTGTTATCCTAAATTTTAAAATTTGTTCTTTTTCAACTTGGTAAACACACACTTTTGCTGACGAATGTGCATCCTTTTTGGAGTTTGACTTTTCATAGCTTGATTTGGATGTATGTTGACGTTTTGGAGAAATAATTCTATCCATTGTGTGCAGTTCATACTCATGATGAGTGTTTGAGAATACAGTGCACTTCAGAACTTTGTTCAATAGATCATGGAAACTGGCAAGTTTCGAATTTCCATTGATTGTACATAGTTTCAAGATCTAGTGCTTGCCACAAGATGCTTTCATACTGCCTGAAAGTGAGTGTTGTTGCAATACTAGACTCAAGATTTCAGACCAACTTTCAGGGCACTGAATTGAAATTGCTGAGTGATAAGTTATTGAATCAAACAAACCCCCTAATTTTCTTTCATCATGACTTTGTTTCACAAACAACTGGTTTGAAAATTTGTCTGATATATGTGACTGAAATTTATTTATTGTTGTTTCAAAACAAAAACAATCTCCATATTTGGTGCAGTTTTCTCTTGGCAGCCATTTTGCTGAAGGAGGACAGACCAAAATATGACAAATTCAAGCTCTTTTCAATGTTGTGCCAGCATGTTTTAGAAAATATTGGCTGCTCAGAAGTGATGATAATATTTCTGGAAGAACAACACCATACAAAGCAGAATGTTTGAAAAAGATGGCTTGCAAAATTTACTGATACAAAGAACATGACAATGTGTGCAGAGTTTCATTGTGATATAAACATTCTCAGAACTTGTGAAAATTTGGTGTGGACTGGAGGGTACAAAGTCTCTCAGTCATAGTAGGATTGATATGACTCAGAAATGTTATATGCAAATGATATTAAGTCTGAAAATGATATCTGTTGCATTATTACCACTTGGATTTTGATTTGCCATCAATGCTGGATGCATTGATTGTTTTTCACTGACTGGTCAAACACAATTTTTTGCTTTTGAGAAAAATTAAAAAGTTATGCTTCTGAGATAAATGATAATAACTTTTGATGTCCTGAGAATACCATTGAGATTTTTCACACACAAGTAAAAGATTATGTCCAGTTTATGTGCAAAAAGTTTTGAAGCTGTAGGGTTTGGACACTTCTGGGAATTTGGCTTTGATTATACAGCAGTGTTAGGGGTAAATTTTTAAGTATTTTCATTTTGATTCAAGAAAACAAGTACTTTACCATGAGAAATACACTCTTTTCTCTTCAAATTCAGATTCAGCCCCCCCCCTCCCAATGGTCAGTTACAAATTTTCAGAAAAATAGTCCATGTGGATTGAAAGTTATTACATTATTTGTTGCAGCATTGAGATTCAAGATGGGTGCCGTAGACCGAAAAGCGGGTGATTTGAGCCAAATTTCAAATTGGCATAACTTTTGAACTGTTGGGGTCTGAAAGTTTGCACTTTTTCTGTTCTTATTGATAGGAACAACTGGTCAAAATTTTGTGAAAATCTGACATGTAGGGTTTTGAAATCCCATTTTTTGTCTTTAGTTACATGGAATCACTCTCTTCTCATAGTTCAATCCCCTCATACCCTAGTATGAAGTCAACTATCCACTCCCAGAGTTTGTAGTTCTGTGAGCTGCCTGGTGGCCTCAATAGTGCTGGTGATATGAAGAGGAGCATTCAGTCCATGCTGTAAAGTAGAAAGGGCATCTCAACATAGAAGCAATGCCAAAATAGACTGCCATGATGCATTCCTTGGACACATTGGATCCTCTCAAACCATCATACTAATGCCATCATGGAACAGGGATGTTAAATGATGATAATGATTTTGCATGTAAGTTTTATAATTGCTCTTAAGTATTACTAAATTTTCTGTTAAAATTTTCCTTTTACTGTGTTTTAGATCAGTAAACTGACTGAACATTTGCCAAACCTGTACTGTACATTTTTTGTGTCTTAAGTTATCATGAACACCACTTTTCTTCTAGATTATGTATGAAACATTCTCAAATTGATTCCCTAGGCAATACTCTGATATTTTCCACAAAGAAGATCAAAGCATTAACAGTCTTTAACTTTTGTAATTGAAAATTTTGTATTTCACACATGTACAAAAAAAAATAAAACAAAACAAAATAATAAAAAATAAAAATAAAAAATAAAACTGTTGGAAATCGAAAAATGTCTGCAACTCTCCCATGAATAAGAAAGAGCAGACAAAGAAGCCTGGGCTATAGAAAACATAAAATCTAACCCCAGAGCTTTCTACAGGTATGCCAAAGAAACAGCTACAGTGCACTGTAGAATAGGGCCACTCCTCGAAAAGGATGGCACACTTACAGGAAAACCAATGAGGGTAAGTGAAATACTGAATGAGCAATTCAAGAGTGTTTTCACTCCACCCCTTGGGCATCTCCAAATCACCAATCCAACTGACTTTTTTACCACTGCAGATATAAAATCAGAGGCGGCGACGATAGATTACATCGATATAAAGGAAGATGATGTAACCAAGGCTATAGATGAAATGAAAACAGACTCAGCTACTGGCCCCGATGGATTCCCGGCAATCCTCCTAAAAGCATGTAAGAGAGTCCTAGCAAGACCACTGCAGTTCCTCTTTCAGAGCTTCCTTGCAGCTGGCAAACTTCCAGGAAAACTGAAGGAAGGTAAAATATGCCCCATTCATAAAGGAGGTAGCAGAGCGGAAGCCAAGAACTATAGACCTATCTCTCTGACCTCACACATCAGCAAGGTCATGGAACGAATAGTCAGAAGGAAGCTGATCACCTTCCTTGAAGAGAATGACTTGCTGCCCGACACCCAGCATGGTTTCCGACCAGGGAGAAGCTGTTTAACTCAGCTCCTACAACACTACGACTGGGTGCTGAAACGGCTGCTCAACCACTCAAATGTGGAAGTGATATATCTCGACTTGCAAAGGCCTTTGATAAAGTCGATCATGGAATGATATGTCACAAACTGCGTGATCTCAACATAGTTGGAAAACTGGGAGAATGGCTTCATGACTTTCTGAAGGATAGAAGTCAGGTGGTAGTAGCCAATGGGGCCACCTCCATTAACACACAAATAGTGAGCGGTGTTCCGCAGGGCACTGTTCTGGGACCACTACTGTTCATAATGGCCCTCTCAGACATGCCCTCAGCCACGATCACAAGTTATGCAGATGATAAAAAGTTTCACAGGCAATACAGAACCCTGAGGACACTAAACACCTGCAATGTGAGCTGGACGAAATATACAAGTGGGCTGAAAAGAATAGCATGCAGTTCAATGCTGGAAAGTTTCAAGCTTTATACTATCAGCATGCAAAACTGAATGCAATACCCAATGAATACACTGGACCTGGAGGGATTGCAATCCCAGAGGCACAATCAGTGCGTGACCTGGGTATTCACATGAGTGATGACGCGACCTTTCATGTACATGTTGCTAAACTGACAATGAAATGTAGACGGCTGGCTGGATGGATTCTTAGAACCTTTAGAACAAGAGAACAAGAAACATGATGGTCCTCTGGAAGACACTTGTCCAAGCCACTTTGACTATTGCTCTCAGCTATGGTCACACCATCCAGTGTCAAGTTGATCACAGAACTTGAGGCGATCCAACAAAGCTACACAAGAAGATAGCCTCTATGCAGAATGTAAGCTACTGGGAAAGACTCAAGAGATTAAAATTATATTCCCTGGAGCGTAGGCGGGAAAGATATGCCATAATATACATCTGGAAGATCCTGGAGGGAAGTGTCCTGAACTTTGGCATCGAGAGTTACGCAAATGCCAGAACTGGGCGCCACTGCGTGGTGCCTAGGACTCCAAACCTGCCATCAAGATGTAGGACAAGATTCTGTGATAGCCTGGGCTTCCGAGGCCCACAGCTCTTCAATATCCTCCCGAAGAACCTGAGAGACCTGCATGGGGTGGATACAGATGTCTTTAAAATGAAGCTGGATCTCTTCCTGTCAGGTGTCCCAGATGAACCAACTTCACGGCAGGAGGGGCAGATGAGGGCAGCTGCATCGAACTCTCTCATGCACCAAATAGCAGTTGCTAGAAAGCCTCCATAAAGTGAAACCAAGTAGCAACACCAAATGGCGGTGCCCCAGCATGGCCACAGCTCATAAGCTGAAACTAGAATCAATCAATCAATCAATCAATAATAATAGTAATAATAATAATAATGATAATAATAATAATAATCCTTTCTACTGGAAGCACAAGGCCTCAAATTTTTGGGGAAAGGATTAAGTCGATTACATTGACCCCCAGTATGTAGCTAGTACTAATTTTATCAACCTTGATAGGATGAAAGGTAAAGTTGACCTCAGTGGAATTCGAACTCAAAACCTAATGGTAGACGGAATACCACTAAGCATTTCACTTGGCATGCTAACAATTCTGCCAGCTCACTGCCTTTAATAATAATAATAACAATAAAAGGAACAAACTTAAATGAATTTTCAAAGCCAAGACAAATTAAATATAACCTGTTCAAAAAAGGAGTCGGAAGGAGTTGAAATTCTTACTTTTTAATAACTTATTTAACTCGTATGTACATTTCATAAACCGTTTCCGTTCTATCCACAACTCAGCACATTTGCATGCATAGCTATCCTAATTCTGTGTATAACCTAATTATCCATTTGATGGCAATAAAATAAAATTTAAACCATTATTACTTTTCACCCCCGTACCTTTTAAAAACAATTTTTTTGTTTATCTTTTAGAAATGAATAATGTTTGTACTTTGGTTTAGTTCCACATCCAAACCATTCCACAATTTCACCCCATTGATCGAAATATATATCCTCTTAATGGTATACTCTTTTACTTGTTTCAGTCATTTGACTGCAGCCATGCTGGAGCACTGCCTTTAGTCATGCAAATCGACCCCAGGACTTATTCTTTGTAAGCCTAGTACTTATTCTATCTGTCTCTTTTGCCAAACTGCTAAGTTACTGGGACGTAAACACAGCAGCATTGGTTGTCAAGCGATGCTGGGAGACAAACACAGACACACAAACACACATACATATATATGATAGGCTTCTTTCAGTTTCCATCTACCAAATCCACTCACAAGGCTTTTGGTTGGCCTGAGGCTATACTAGAAGACACTTGCCCAAGGTGCCACACAGTGAGACTGAACCCGGAACCATGTGGTTGGTAAGCAAGCTACTTACCACACAGCCACTCCTGCACCTATATGAACACAAGAATTTTCTTTAGACTAAAGTTTCCTCTCAAATTACCATGCCATCTTATTCAAAGAACATTTTGTGTATATTACCCAAAAGCAAATTATTTCTTGCTTTAAGCATTATTTGTGCTACTTTAAGTTCTACAGAATCTTTGAACTTCAAGGTGTGTCACTTTAAAACCTCTTAAACCTGTGAAAACACTTTAGCAGGCATCATTTTCTTTGACTATATCCTGGAAGACGTAAATGTTGTTAGCCATTTGGTGTTGTGTTTATGGCTGAAAATAATATTTCTGTCAATTTATCATCGTCATTGTCCTCAACTTTATCTCATAACCAAGAATTTAATTTCTTTTTTTGCTGATTTTATGGTGATAGCATTGATGACTATGTAGACTTGCATGGAAGAGTCGATGGTGTTGACTGCATGGTAATGTTGGTGAAGGACAAGGTTGATTTTGTTGAGCCTTTCTCTCTTGTTTGATTTCTTCCTTTTCTCTTATGGTGGCTTTGAAGTTTTTGGTTCTAATGGTGATGGAACACCACCAGTTGGTAAGATCTTGGGCTTGTGGCTTTTGGTGTTGTTTTGAGTTGGATTTTGTATCTTCAAGAGGGTAATTCCATGATATTTTCTCTGAAGAGAGCTCACTGGATAAGACTTGGCATGGGAACCTTGACTCTTCCATTCTTGTTACATGTTCTGACCATTTGGTGCTTTGACTGTTGGCTCTTTCTAGGACTTAGTTGTCGGTCACTTAATATTCCTGTTTAATGTTCAAGAGTGAACAAAACTTTTGCTAATGAATGTCTTCCAATTTAGTTTCTGCCAATTAATGAGACATAAACTCAAAATCACGTAGCCAAACAGTTTTACATCTTCTAGGAGTGGAGTCAATTGTAACTGCACATGCTAAAGCATGCTCACTTGTTCAAAGGGAAGGTTTCCTGTAGATTTTGGATCACATCCAGAAATTAGTTTTATATATACTCTTTCTGTATTGATATTATATATCATTACTTGTACTTGAGTGTTTATTTTACTATTTCTAAGCTACATAATCATTGTTTGTTCAAATTTAATGTTAATTTGTTTATGTCAAACCACCATTTCAGTTTTCTCATTTCTGTTGTGACTATCTTCAGAAGTTGATGTAAATTTTTTTCCCAGACAAAACACATTTTTGTCATTTGCAAATAGAACAAATTTCAGTATTTTTGATACTCTACATATATTATTTACATGCAAAATGAACCATTTTGATCTTAATACTAACCTATGAATTACTCTACTAGTAATATTTATGCATCTTCATTTACCCACCTATACAAATTTTTACATGATTATTAAACCAATTAAGCCTAACCTGTCTGATACCATATCTTCCAATTTATCAAGTGGTATATTGTGACCAATGATGTCAATATATCTTCTTAGATTTTTAAATACTGCCACTCTGTACTTTTTTAACCTATACAATTAATAATTTCTTTGATTAATTTGATTAGCACTAAAGAAGTTATCTAAACATTCTGAATGTATACTGACAGATCTTAGTTTGTGATTCTCAGTGACTTTATCTTGACTTTTTCCAATATCTTAGAGATTTAAGGGGAAAAAAACCCTCTATTATTTGTAAAATGGTGTTTATTCCTAGTTTTGTGTGATGCCATGGCTTTTGCAGTTTTCATTTTGCTTGGAAATCTACAAGTAGTTAAGGGCAAGTTTGTAATTTTGTAAGTCCTTCAATAATTTTCTAAACTGTTGTCAAATCAGTTGAATTCAACTCAATAAAATTTTTGTTCTTACATTTGCTACACTGTCCCTGATGTCCTTTTCTTCTAGTGCTCTAAAACAAATTACATATACAGAAATAATTCTTTATGTGCTTTTGTAAACTTTGATAGTCTGTCAAGCGCACCGGATAACTGTGCTCTTTACCAAATATCATTTTATCTTCAACAGCTACAACAAATTCTCTTGTCTGTTTATAGCAGGTAGTCTGCTTCCACATATGTATACTGTTTTATCTCCAAAATGAAATTCACAGATTCATGTGACATTTTCTAAGCAAAGTTCCTACATGCAGAGTATGGATCATGCCGAGCATTTGAATGGGCAATTTTTTTGTGTATATTTTATCAGAAAAGAAAACAGACTGAATGATTATAACTTCTTCATCTTTGGAATCATTCAAATTTTTAATCATCCATTTCTGTTTGTTTTTATACACCCACCCAGTTGCTATCAGCAAAAATCTTCAACCATGACAACTACATGTCATTCACTTTTCATGAAAAGTCTTTAATTAAGAGAGTCCTAGATCTGGATGTTAGGATTACCAATCTCTATAGCCACAGTTTCAAGAAAATTTCAGTTTAATTTCAGAATCATACATTATTTTGCTTCTGATCAATTGCCTGCTCTAAAATAAAACCCAAATGTTACCTTCTCCCCTTTCAGTTAAAGATTTCTGTAACCAAATCCAGACAATTGAGAGCTCTTACCTCTGCTGGTGACAAAAGGCCTCTTGCTCAGAGTAAAAGGTAGACTGTATGACGCATGTGTACGAACAGCCATGCTACATGGTAGTAAAACATGGGCAGTGACTGCTGAGGACATGCGTAAGCTTGCAAGGAATGAAGCCAATATGCTCCGATGGATGTGTAATGTCAGTGTGCATACTTGACAGAGTGTACGTACCTTGAGAGAAAAATTGGACCTAAGAAGCATCAGATGTAGTGTGCAAGAGAGACGACTGTGCTGGTATGGTCATGTGGCGAGAATGGATGAGGATAGCTGTGTGAAAAAGTGCCACACCCTAGCAGTTGAGGGAACCTGTGGAAGAGGTAGATGCAGGAAGACCTGGGATGAAGTGGTGAAGCATGACCTTCGAACATTAGGCATCACCAAGGAAATGACTAGTGACCGAGACCTTTGGAAATATGCTGTACTTGAGAAGACCTGGCAAGCTAAGTGAGACCATAACCTGTGGCCTATGCCAGTGGTGTAACCAGCCCATTTATGCGTACCTTTCCTTCATTGCACACTAAACTCTGCTTGCAACGAAATTGAAATCGAAATCAAATTCGTTGACTGGCATCCGTGCTAGTGGAGCGCTAAGAGCACCATCCAAGTGCGATCGTTGCTAGAGCAGCACCATTTGAGTGTGATCATTACCAGCGTCGCCTGAGTGGTACTTGTGCTGGTGGCACGTGAAAAAACATTCGAGCGAGGTCGTTGCCAGTGCTGCTGGACTGACTCATGTGCAGGTGGCACGTAAAAAACATGATTTGAGCATGGCCGTTGCCAGTACCGCCTGACTGGCCCTCATGCTGGTGGCACGTAAAAGCATCCACTACACTCTCGGAGTGGTTGGCGTTAGGAAGGGCATCCAGCTGTAGAAACTCTGCCAGATCAGATTGGAGCCTGGTTCAGCCATCTGGTTCGCCAGTCCTCAGTCAAATCGTCCAACCCATGCTAGCATGGAAACCGGATGTTAAATGATGATAATGATGAATGGCTAAGTTCCGATCTCCAAATTGCCAGTGTTCTTTGTCTTTGTTTTTGCTATTATTACTTTTTAATAACCTTTTTCATATTTGTCTACATGTACGTGTGTGTGTGTGTGCACATATGAACCAATTTTAGTTAATCAAAGCAAGATATTTATAACTGGGAATGAGTGCTGATTCAGCAGATATTTGATGGTAGGAGTTTATATATCTTTTGTCTCTTACTTGTTTCAGACATTAGACAGTGGCCATGCAGGGACACCACCTTGAAAAGTTTTAGTCAAATGAATCAACCCTAGTAATTATTTTGTTAAGCCTGGTACTTATTCGATTGGTCTCTTTTGCTGAACTGTTAAGTTACGGGGGTGTAAACACACTAGCACCAGTTGTCTCGCAGTGGTGAGGGACAAACATAGATACAAAGACACACACACACACTCTCTCTTTCTCTCCCTTTCTCTCTTTCTCTCTCTCTCTCTCTCTCTCTCTCACACACACACACAAACACACACACACACACATATATATCATCATCATCATCATCATTTAACGTCTGTTTTCCATCTTAGCATGGGTTGGATGGTTCGACCGGGGTCTGGTAAGCCATGGAGGCTGCACCAGGCTCTAGTCTCATTTGGCAGTGTTTCTACAGCTTGATGCCCTTCCTAACGCCAACCACTCCGTGAGTGTAGTTGGTGTTTTTTATGTACCACTCGCACAGGGGCCAGATACATACAACAAGCTTCTTTCAGTTTCTGTCTATCAAATCCAATCCACTCACAAGGCATTGGTCAACCCAGGGCTATAGTAGAAGATACTTTCCCAAGGTGTCATGCAGTGGAACTAAACCTGGAACCATGTGGTTGGGAAGCAAACTTCTTATCACACAGCCACACTTGTGTATGAGAATTACTCAAATAAGAATGAATCTCAAATACCACAAAAAAAAAAATCATAGAATATCTACTACCAGTTACCTAATAGCTGATGTTGAACTGAAAACAGTTGCTCTTTGGCCACACAATATATAGCAGTTGTGGACACCATGAATCACTTGTATATAAATTGACCAGAAACAGACAGAGGAAAGAAACTATTATTGTATATATATCACCAATAAATGATACTTGTCTTAGCAAGGTAAACAAAAATACCTTCAAAGTGGTCTACAGAAGGAATATAATAAATTGGATAATTTATACATGCCCTGAGATATATAGTAAATAAACATGCATGAACCTAGGTAATACATGTAATGGGTAGTATGTTTTTATGCCTACATGTGTAAATATGTGTGTGAATATATTATCATTTCCATCATTTTAATATTCACTTTCTATGCTTGTTTGGGTTAGTTGGATGCAGTGTAAGAACCAGAAGCATGATGTTTTCTGGATTACACAAGAGTGTGCCAGAGAAAACAGATGTGTTAAGGAGTGTATACAGAATGTTGGAAGTGCTACTGTGAGAGCCTTTTAAATCTGGGGACTACTTGAGGGAGGGCTTACTCTAAGTAGACCCAATAAAGGGACCAGCTATATAATTTGACAGCAGTACAGTTAAGATGATTAAAGATATGAACACAGAAGGTTACTGGTCTAAGTGGGATAGTTTCCAAGATGATTAAAATGTCCAGTGGAGTAGGAGACATTGATAGTCATCCACATAATCAGCCAATACAGGAAAGCATCATTCCCAATGACTAATGTAGCACTGTCATTGTCAACTATCAAAAAGGAAAAGATATAATAGACTGAGGAAATTGCACAGGCATTAGCTTCTGAAAGTTACTGACAGAGAGTGTCACAACATAATTGATTAGGAAGGGATGTAGTTTGGCTTTTTGCTGGGAAAAGATAGTACTAATTCTCTCTATTTATTGAGACAATTTCAAGAAATGTGCTTAGGTAGAAGTCATTGAATCTAGCATTTGTTGATATAGAGAAGGCCTTTGACAAAATTCCACACTAAGTAATTTAGTAGTTGCTAAGGAAGACAGGGATAGAAGAATGGCTTGTGAAAACCATGCAAACCATGTACAGAGGTGCAGTCAGTCAGGTAAGAATTAATAATAAGAACAGCAATACATTTTGCGTAACAGTAGTGATCTATCTGGGATCAGTTTTTAACTTATCTCTGTTTATGATAATCCTCCAGACCATAACAAAAGAATCTAAGACCACTAGTCTGTAGAAACTCATTATGCAGTTGACTTAATTCTAATGACAGGGTCTGAAGGAGAATTAGAGAAGAAAATTCAGATGTGGGAGCAAACCTAGAATTGAGAGGCCTCAAAGTAAACTTAGTAAATATTTAAGTTTTAGTGAGTAGAAAAGAAGGCAGGACACTACTACCATCATGGAAATGGCCAAACTTGATATGCAGAAAAGGAATAGGTAGAAACTAGTCACTGTAAACTATATAGCATAGTGAAATCAGAGGCAAACTAAAGGGAAAGTAAGTTTTATATGTGCTAGATACTCAGGAGTTGCAAGCACTATGAGCACACATGAAATAGATTTTCTCAAGTGCTTTAACTGTTCTCTAGTATTAGTTGATAGTTTCTGTTACATAGGTGGGAAGTGGAGTGCTTTAAAAACCAGAAGAAGAACAGACTGGGAGAAGATCAGGGAGTAGTTACTCTGCTGGAAACAAAGATTTTCTCTCACAGAATGAAGGAAAGACTGTACCTTGTACCTTGAAGCTCCACCATGACACCTCATCACCATTATTTTATCTATGACCATTTCCATCCTAGTCACTCCCACATTTTCTTTCTTTCTTCTATAATGGGGGAAGCCATGTACTACACTATAGTAAGAAACCATTTCTCTTCTGACCCCTTTTTTCATATTTAAGTCCCTCATCATAAAGCCACCCCGCTCTCCTGTAGCCCCACTCAGATGAATGAGATCTTAGTCTTGCAAGCTGCATTGCAACTTTTCAAGGGCTGATAAATACCATGCTAAAGCAGACATTGGAGCACGATGCAGTCCTTGATTCTGTCAGATCCTGTCAACTCATTCAACCCATGTGAGCATGGAACATAAATGTTAATTGCTGCTGCTGCTGCTGCTGATATATATATATATATATATATATATGCACATGTACATACATATGCTTGTGTGTGATCATAATTGCTGTATTTAGTCTTACTTTATGTTAAAGAAACTGTCATCTTTGCCCTACTTTTCTGATATGCTATCACATAAATAGTTCTGGGTATGACAGTAAACTGCAGCTGGTGGTGAGGCTCCAATTCAAGAGTTCTGAGATTCTCGGGAGAATGGAGTTATCCTTTAGTTACTATTACTCTGGGTCTGCTCTGACCCAGGGTGGTAGGACCCATCAGGGTTCCATCTATAGGTTAAATAGGCTTAGTGGCAAAGTGTACTGAACAGACTTGATGTACCAAGACCCTCAGTCCATGGACATGTTGTGTAGCATCCAGTAGTCACCTCTTCCCAGCCTGGGTAACTGCCCCTGTGCTTCTGATGAAGGTTTTTGAGCCAGAGGATAGGAGAAGGAAAATCTGGTGTGAAACCTTTAACCTGAGGACCCTGCTGTCATTATCCTAGCTTGCTGGGCCATGGCAAATGAACCCTGGGTGTAAATAGTTGGGCCAGTTCAGTGCACACTGCTCTTCACCTAAAAACTCCACTGCACAGGCTTGACGGACACAACCACCAATTATTCCAAGTCCTGTAGCAATGGGAAAAGAGTGTAAATGGCAGGTGGAAGACAACACTGGAAGCTATTGTCCTAGTCCTGCATGCAGGTGGTTTAGGATATTGGTCATTTGATGGTGACCTGGTGATGACAGCATTGTTCTGCACACCTTGAATAACCAAACTGCCTTTTAGGGACAGCACTGCTTGCTCCATATGGAGAGGGGCCTAGAATAGATGGCCTAAACAAAGCTTGTCTCCTGCCCCACTTCCCAGTGGCAAACTACTGTCAACAGGCATCTTCGCTTGCGGTCAAGCAGCATCAAGGAGAAAGTGATACACACCCACCTGCAAAGGTATGAAAGGACCAACTAGTCATCACAAACACTGTCTTCCAGAAGAAAGACAGTTCGAAAACAACCTGGATGCATTCTTGGTACAAACATTAACACCTCATTGATTAGATTTTAGTGTGCCCTCATGATATGAAAGATGTCTTGCATACCAAAGTGATGACCAGTGTGTCCGTCAAGTGTAGAATGTCACACCAACCATTGCCTTGTTCCAAAGAAAGGATGAGCCCTCAGGGAAAAGTTAAAGGTTAGCAGTCTCCAGTCAGCTGAAGTGAAAGCAAAATTTTTGGCAGCTCTTCAGTTGAAGCTTGAAAATGCAAGTGTCCTCACTGATCCCTTTACTGGAACACTTTGGAAACAACACGAAACTCATTCTGCAGACATTTTGGGAAGTCTTTGGATTCACTTCAAGGAAAAACAAAGACTGGTTTGATGAAAACAATGAGGACATTTGAGTATGGCTGGTGAAGAGAGTCATACATCAGGCCCATTTAGCTCAGTTATCTTGTCCTGAGAAGAAAGCTGCATTCCATCTTGTATGCAGTAACCTCCAGTACAAGCTTCAAAAGGTCCAGAACAAGTGGTGGACCAATCTTACTGAGAGAAGTCAGCTGTGTGCAGACACTGGAGACATCAGGGGCTTCTATTGTCCTTCACATCAAGTCCAGAGTAAAACATAGAGTAGAGGCCAGGCCCTCTTCAGTGCTAACTACATTGTCCAGGAATCAGCAATTCTCTGTTTTCCCCAACAATTAGTAAAAGTAAAATTAGGTGAGTTGCCCACCATTGAAGAGTTCACCGAGCAACTGAAGAATGGCAAAGCTGCAGGAGGTGATGGGATCCCACCAGAGATTTGGAAGCATGGAGGCCCAGTGTTACATACAAAACTTTACAAGCTCTTTGTCTGTAGCTGCATGCAGGGCAAACTACCACAAGATCTCCGCAATGTAATTATCATCACTTTATATAAGAACAAAGGGGAGAAGTCAGACTGCTCTAATTACTGAGAGATTACTCTGCTCTCCTCCCACAGAAAAAATCCTCACAAGGATTTTGTTGAATAGACTGGTATCCACCATCACTGAAGAAGACCTTCCAGAGAGCCAGTGTGGCTTCAGAGCCAACAGGTACACCACAGACATGGTATTTATTCTCAGGCAGCTCCAAGAAAAGTGCCAGGAGCAAAACAAAGAGTTGTATGTAACATATGTTCACCTGACTAAAATATTTGACATATTGAGTAGGAAAGGAATGTGAAAAGATCATGGAATGACTTGGTTGTCCCTCAAACTTCCTGAATATGGTCATCCAACTGCATGAAGACCAGTGTGGCCAAGTCAGACTCAGCAATGACTGCTCAGAGCCCTCCCAATCACCAATGGAGTGAAACAGGGTTGCATACTGGCACCAACTCTCTTTGCCATCTTCTTCAGCATGATGCTCAAGTAGGTCACAAAAGATTTTGCCAATGAAGTGTGAGTCTATATCAGAGACCATCTTGATCGCAACCAGTTTAATCTTCAATGATTACAGGCCCACATGAAGACCCTGGAACAACCAATCCAAGATGTCTTCTTTGCCACTGATGTTGCCCTTGTTGCCCAGAGCCATGCAGAAGCTGTCTAGCTCTTTGGGCTTGAAGTCAGCTTAAAGATGGAGGTACTCCATCAGCCTGCACCTTGGGAAGAATATCACTCTCCTCGGATCACCATTAGTGAGACTGAATTGAAAATAGTTCATTGGTTCACCTACCTGGGGTGCACCACTATGTCAAATGTCAAGATCAACAGGGAAATAGACAACAGACTAGCAAAGGTGAACAGTGCATTTGATAGGCCATACAAATGCATGTGGAACAACAAACACCTGAAAATGGGCACCATGATCAGCATGTACAGAGCAATAGTATTTACCACTCCCCTATGTGGTAAATACTATGGCTCTGTACATGCTGATCTGTATGACTCCTTGAGCACTTCAATCAGTGCTGCTTTTGCACTATCCTCAACATCTACTAGAATGGCATCATCACCAGTATTGAAGTCTTTAAACAAGTAGAGGTCACCAGCATCAAGAACATGTTGCTGTAGTCAGCAGGATATGTCACTAGGATGAAGAATCATTGCCTACCCAAGATCATGCTTTACAGTGACCTCTACACTGGCCATTGTGACAGAAAGGCACCAGAGAAGTGATAAAAAGACTGCTTGAAAAAAATCCCTTGGTGCCTGTCACATTGACCATTGCTGGTGGTCCACCCTAGCTGAGGACTGTGATGCTTGGCATCTCACCATCAACCATGCTGTCTCCTCCTTTGAAAACCCCCACAGGGCCAGTCTCAAGGACAAAAGGTGTAGGAGGAAGAACTACACCACCACGTCATCAAATCCTGACCAGCCACAGTGGCTGTACCTTCCTGTCTTACATTGGTCTTCTCAGCCATGAGTGTGCCAGCAGTCAATCTGAACCAGCCCCTTTTCAAACCTTCATTCACAAAGCCAAGTCAAGATCACATAAACAGAAAATATTTCTTTAAATTTTTATAAAGAATGAAACTTTTCAAATAGTCCTCATGTCTGTTTAAGTTTGTGCTGTTTTTGTTTTTGTCTTTTTTATTTTGTTATGAGGCAAAAGTATATTAATGTGTTTCCTTCACAATTTTCATTTTCTCCACTTTTTGCACCTTCAGCAATTTTCTGAACTATTGACCAAATCTCATGATATCATTACTTTTCATTGCTAAGGCTTTTGAGAAAGGAGTTAAATCAATATCTTCTTTTCTATTCTTAGTGTGAAATGCATGAATTGGCCTCACATTATTATTGTGTTAAAGATCATAAGTTTCAATTTTGTGTTTTTCAGGAATTTGCAAGCTGCAATTTGTTCATATTATGATTTTGAACAACCTAGTATTCGCCTACCGTCCATGTCTTTTGTCAAAGATGTCACTGTTGGAGAAGGAGAGTCAGTTCCACCAAATACTAAATTCACTAAAACTTGGCGACTGCAAAATTCAGGTAAAAATTAAAACAATATCATTATCACTAATCTTATTATCTTTAGCATCTATTTTACCATGTGGTTATGAGTGAGATGAGTATGCAGCAAAGCAACTCTATCTATCTAGTGTTTGTAAAGCCCTACATGCTCAGAACTGATCTAATATCTTCTTTTCAAATCTTCTCCCATCAATACTTTCCACCTTGAACTGAAAACCCTGTTTCACCTATTGTTTATAATTTATTTGTGTATTGTAGTCAAACTAATGTGATAATCTCTGTGGAGCTTATCAGCTAAAAGCTCTACATTTATATGCTTCTCAGATTATTTACACCTAATTGAAATATAGCTATTAATATTAAATATGTGTTAAATAAATTGGAAGTAAAATACATATTACTTTTACATCTGTATACATATTACATACAAAGTTATATTTGTGCTTCTGAGCCCAGGTGCTGTATTGAAGAATTGAGTTCCATCTTTATTGCTATCATAAGTAAATTATGTTAATGGACCCATAACCTCTTGGGCTCTGCAAGCTGCATTACCTATAAGCATCAACTTTGGGAAAGCAGTAGTCATGACACACAGTATTGGGTGTCTAAGCTTGATGCAACTTTTCCCTCTACAGCTCTAGCCACAGTCAGTTTCTTAACCAGAAAGTGAGATGGAAAGAGAGAAAGACAAAGAAAGATGTTTGAACAAGTGTCATAAAATAAGGGAGCACTCAATATTTGGATATGAAATTAAATACTTTTTGTAATTAAAGTATCAATTTTGTAAAAAATATTGCTCTGAGTTTCAGATAAATTTAAATTAAGATTATGTATAGAGATCTGGATTTAAAATAGTCAGATATATTTCAACTGACCTCAAAGAACTCTATGTATAAAAGAAATTATGAAAGAAGTGGCTTCATTTTATGTAAATCTGAAGTGAACTTACTTCCTTTATTTATTGAGTTGTCGCAATTGGATCTAAGTGTGTTTGAAGAATTTTAAACCCAGCAATAGTCAAGATTTGATCAAATTCTAGAATTTTTGCTTGAGTTTATCTCTGAAATTCAAAGTAATAAGTTTTGACATATATAAATATATGTATGTATGTGTGAGAATGAATGCCTAGATTTTGATGTTGATACCTTTTTAAAAACAATGCTCTTTATTTATGTTATTGAGGTGCAGGCATACCTAATCGTTTAGATCACCTGTGAGCTAAACCCCCATGTTTTATAGTTTATACACACACATGCATTCAAGCAAGCATGAGCGTGCACACACACATCTTCAAAACTTGTTTATTACAATATTTCAATCTGATATGTGTTTGTGCTTCATAAGCCTCCTAATGTCACTTGATGTAGCATTTATGTGCATTTAGTTGGTTCAGTTGCAATACATATTCATCCAGAGCAGAAATGGCTATGCAACTTTGTTGAAGATTGTACCTATGCGGGTGGGTGAAGCAAACTGTCCTTCTTGAAGTAAGGGAATCACAAATGCTCAGTGTACATGATTGTAGAGGTTGCTCTGAAATATGATATTATTTAAACGTAGAATGACCTTTTAGAATTTAAGAGAATAGGTTATTTGATATACTTAGGAGTAGAAGAAGCCTGGCCAAGAAGTATATCCCTCAATGGCTATACTTAATGAAGATAGAATGAACCTTATAAGATAAGTAAATAGATTAAGAGGAATCAAAAATAAATAAGAAATAATAATAAAAAATAAAAAATAAAGATGGATGAGGTTTATTGTGAGATTGTTAAAGACTAACTAGAGTAAATCTATGGTATTTGACTAGGTTAGCTTATGTATCTTTTACTCAAGTGATATTCTATTAAAAATCCTTATATGGGAAGTACTTAAACATTTTACTAAAAGAATATACACATCTCAGAGCTAATTCATGTCTATGATTTAATAACCTGTTGTTATAACCTGGAACATTTCTTCCAAGCTTAGATTACACTTTGATTTCCCAATAGTTTTGTGTGAAGCTCTACTAATTACTGCCCATTTAAAGTCAAATTTAGTGTTTCATTCAAGATTGTACAATTAATTTTATCCTTATATTTGAACAAAAAATCAAGTGGTTATGCAATCTATGCTTAAAGCCCATTGAATACGAACTTGTATCATAATTGGAAATGCTATCAGCCATAACTGTACATCTATAAACTTTTTTTTTCCGAAACATTATCTCTCAATGGGTACTAAGTTTCTATATATGTTAAATTGGTTATATTCACGTGATTCAATTGATTCAAATGAGTGTAGTTTGGGCCCAGTTACCTCCCTTACACTATATTCAGTAAGCTCATTATCATTTTCACTTCTATTGTTAGCCAAACGGGTATTTATTCTCTTCCTAGAGTCATTTATTTTACATTCCACTATATCCGTATAATTATTATTACCACCAGTCATATTATTACAATTAATATTCGTTTTATTATCAGTGTTTACTATTTTCTGTTAGTGAATTCTTTAATCCTCTTAATCTTCTACTTGTTGAAAAGGTAAGCCTAATCTTGTGCTGGGATTACAACATATATCTAAATCAGACACTGAGTTCCTCAGTTTGCTTCTCCCACCTGCATAGGTGCAATGTTGAACAAAGCTGCATAGCTATTTCTACCCTGGATAAATATATATACTTCAACTGAACCAACTAAATGTACATAAATGCTACATTAAGAGACATTAGGACACTTATGCAGCAGAAACATGTATTTGATTAAAATACTGTAATAAACAAGTTTTGAAGATGTATAATTCTCCATTCTCATTTGTGATGTTTTGACTATATAGATTTTATACAGCATATAAAATCCAAGGAAGCAAACTCAGGATTTACCTGTCAAGTGAAGTGCCGTGTAATTGTTTATCTGAAATAATTCTCTATGTTCCTTATCATTTGATATGGTTAATCAGAACCTGGATTATTTCTGAGTACTAATAAGGTACCTGCTCGGATTCTAAATCCTTATTCCTTTAAGTTACACACACACACTCTCTTTCTCTCTCTCTCTCTCTCTCTCTCTCAGTGATGTAAGCATGCATCAATGCTAGCAAAACAAAGGGATACAAATGGAGGAATATGGAAATGTGGAGTGATAAGGAAAAGTGGCCGTGTTACAAAACAGAAAAATGTTAATTGATATTGTGAGGTGAAAGCATTTCTCTTCATGTCTACAGATATGATAGAATCCTTGGTCTAAAATGACTTAACTTACTGAGCATTGATCCACAGAGTGACTTGAAAAGCTGAAATATGTTATTGTTTTAGAGTCTGGATTTTTTTCAGCACACTGAGAAAATGTTAACTTAATGTCATATTCTGTTCTACACTTTTACAACATTTTTCAGAGCTTGTATGCAAAGCAATAGGTGATGATGATGATAATAATGCAGATGAGATTAATGGCTGGTCATGAAGATGGTATTAGAGATAAAGATACTGCTCTGATATCAGAGGCAGAAATATTTGGAAGTTCTGAGATGAATATGTATCTTTCCATTTCAATATAAGTCATCTTTGTCCCTGGTGCTTCTAACCATTTGACTGCTATACTAATCAATTTAGTTGTTTAGAGTTGAGATTTTGTTTTTCAGAAAACAAGAAGTAGAAACAGTTTTAACTCTTATGGCACTTATACGATGTGATTCTAAAGAAAGTAACAGTCAGAAAACAGCAGAAATGAATTTTATATATATATATATATATATATATATTGTAACTTCCTTTTTTTACCATTAATGAGATCCATGTTGAGCTTGTGTTATCAGCTTTCAAGCTCTATGAGACTGGAAGCGGGCAGCTGTGTAAAGAAGTACCGATCTCTAATTGTGGAGGGAACCTGGGGAAGAGATAAACTCGGGAAGACATGGGGTGAGGTGGTGAAGCATGATCTTTAAACGTTGGGCTTCATAGAGGCAATTACAATTATTAGTGACTGAGACACTCGGCAATATGCTGTGCTTGAGAAGACCCATCAAGCCAAGTGAAATCGTAGTCGTGGCTGATGCCAGTGTCACATAACTGGACCCCATGCTATTGGCATGTAAAAAGCATCTTTCAAGCATTGGGCCCCACAGAGACAATATGGCTGGTGGCATGTAAAAAGCACCTCTTGAGCATTGGGCCTCATGGAGGCAATACCAAATGACTGAGACCTTTGGTAACATGCTGTGTTTGACTAGAAGACCCATCAGGCAAAGTAAAATTGTAATTGTGGAAGATATTGGTGCCATGCAACTGGCACTGGTGCTGGTGGCACATAAAAGCATCCATTATACTCTTGGAGTGGCTGGCATTAGGTAGAGCCTCCAGCCATAGAAACCATGCCAAATCAGACTGGAGTCTGGTGCAGCCCCTCAGCTTACCAACCCTGTTCAAATCATCCAACCCATCCCAGCATGGACAATGGATATTAAATGATGTATCACACTATAAAGGTATATTACATATTTAATTAGATATGTAACATTCCTTGTAGGCAATAAAGGAACTTCCTTTACTGATTTATGTTTTGGGTATATATTACTGGAATTATTTTATTGACCTCAAATGGATGAAAAGTCAGTTTCAGTGGGATTAAAGCTCTCTAGATTAAAGATAAAGTTAAATATCATTTAGTTTGAGTGCTTCAACCACCTCCTACTAACCTAGTAAATAGAAATAATTTTAAAATATCCTTATTAATCATTTTACATTATTGTGTTGTTCTTTTAAATTTACTCTATTGTGAACATTTCTATAATTTATTTCTTTTCTATTGTTTGTCTTTTGTAGGAGATGATAGCTGGCCACCAGGCTGCTGCTTAAAGTTTTGTTATGGAGACCAGATGACTCATATAGACAGAGTTATGTCAGTAAGTCTTAGTCCTGGTCAAGTGACTGATATAAGTATAGATATGGTCAGTCCTTCTAAAACAGGCATCTACCAAGGACAGTGGCGAATGATAACACCATCAGGTTGTTATTTTGGAGGTTTGTGGTTTATCACTTTTTGAAACAATTGAATGCCTAGAGTTCTTTGATTTTGTCTGCATAAATATGCAAAGAAATATGGTCAGTTATAGTTCAACTAAATCTGTGATGCATGTGTGACTTGAGCAGTAAATGCTGAAAATTTACAGTGATTGAAGAAGACTTGATTGAGTGTAATCCACTGGATATGTAACATGAATTTAAAAGATGAATTGAGAGCAGATGTGATGAGAAAAACCTGGATATAACAAACATTGGGTAATGCATGCAAAAGTAGCAATTATAATTATTTGGACATGCAGTGAGAATAGGCAATGTTTGCTGGATGCATAAATGTCATGGTTGGTGGTTGCATAAGGATGAGTGCAGTAGTCAAGGTAATTTCTTTCCAAAGCTGGCCATTGGAAATGTCTGTATTCTACTCTTATTCAACTTTATTCAGACTTGATTATCAGTAGTTATTATTTGCTTGCTAATTTTGTTTTCCACATTCACATCACTTTAACATTTTACCAATACAATATTTGCTGTGGCTTGCCCATAAACAACTGAAATAATTTTGTGTTAGGATTTGAAACTATTGCTGAATGTCTCAGTAATCATGCATTCTGCAATCAAAATGAAAACTTGGTACACTAGGTTTAATGAGGTTCTATTTTAATTTTTTTATTTTACTTTCGATAATCCTACACAGAAGGCAAAAAGGATTGATTTAGATTTTAACACTCTATCAATAGTTTGGATGACTTTAGTTGAAACTTGTCCAAATAGTTAACCTCAATAGGATATTTTGATCATCAGTTGCTATGAATATTAGCAATATTACCAATTACTATATTTTCAATGTACAAAACTTTAATAATCTCTTAATAATCATTATTTAGCAAATTACAAAAGCTTCAAATTCTTTTTATTTAAGAAAGAATATATTTTTGTCAATATTGCTTTGTATAATACTGGATAGTGGCTGTAGATTCAAATGTATTATACAAGTTAATGAGTGAAAATAATTCACATCACCTAACTGAAATGTTGGTAATTTCAACAAATTAGGACTTTTTAAATAAATCAACTAAAACTGAGTCTAACAATTAGATATTCAAACCATTAAGAAAAGGAGTTGGTAGGAATTCCATGTGGTGTACACAATGTAGACTTATGAGTGTACAAGACATGGAGAGGAATAACAGGCTGGCTAACAAGAAAAGGATGTGTAGAAGTAGTGTGAACATCCATGATATAAATTCTTTCAAATGCTCAGTGAACTCTCTAGAACTATTTCTTAGCTTTGGTTACCTATTTTCTTCTCAGAAGACCATTCAGGGATGTTTTTTATCTTGCACTTAAACTGTAATTTTGCTGTTTTTTAAAAATTTTTATTGTTTGACAATTAGAACTAGTTTAATCATGCTCACTTTTTTTACTTCTTTTCATGTTCTTTAATATGGTGACAAACTGTACACAAAATTTTGTTACACATTTTCCCAGTCATTTTGTTATTTGTTGAGAGGGGTATTCTTTTTTTTTCTTTGCTTATATAATATCCAGTCTTTCCTAAAATGTGTGCAGTCATAATGCCATATGAAGAGTGACAGTTCAAACACAAGTACCATCAATGTTTGATAAGTTAACATAGATGATGTGATTGTGTCTCAGTGATGATTGGCTATTGAAAGGGTGTGACTGTATCATTGCTGGTTGGTTGCTGAAAGTAATGTGATCGTGACTCACTACTGATTGGCTATCAAAAGCAGCATGGTCTTGTCTCAATTCTGATTAGCTACTGAATATGAAGTAACAAAATATGTATTTACTCTTAGTTTTTTTAATTATCTCTCCTAATGTAAGTAGAATATATATTTTGAAGCAACATTGGTTTGAGAAAATAAAATATCGTTTTGAAGATGACTATATATAAAGGTAATTATGAACAGGAATGTGACATAGAGCAAATAAATGACAACTGTACAAGAAAATGTCCAGAATTTTTGGCATAGTGCAGGTAAAGAAATGTCAAGTGATCAGAGTAGAAGGAACTTGTTAAACTGAGAAAGGAAGACCAAGGAAGATGTGAAAAGTGTAAAAGCTGATCTTAGAAGTCTCAATGTATGAAAGGATCCAGTACATGTAAGTATGGAAAAATAGAGTGGTGGTAGCAACAGCATTTACTGTCACTGCTAGAAATAGAGAAGAAAATGTCTGGAATACTTGGGAAGTACTTCTTAGGTCATAGCTCAGACTGTTTAGCCTCACATATGAAATGGTAGAATGAATCAAAGGGAGAGATGCTGCATTGAAAATATGTTCAACCCATACCTGTTAAAACTTGTTGACGCAGAGAAGGATGACATGAATATGAAAATTGAATATTATCAGTGTTAGTTTTTCTGTCACTGTTGTCATCATTGCTACAATATCTATTATTCCATGCCAACATGGTCTGAATGATCTACAAAACAACTTAAGGTCATCTTTGTCCCTTGTTTATTGAAGTTGCAGTGTAATAGTCTTGACATATTGTCCTCTCTTTACCATCTAATCTGTTTCTACAGATTCTGGTGATGGTCACAACATTGGCTGGCAAAATAAACTTTGTCAGTGTTTGACAGTTGCTGTTACTCTTCACTTATTGTTGGCAGTTTGCATTTCAGTTCAGTGTTTGAGGCTAGTGAGGATATTTATGTTGCAGCTATTTCTATGTATATTAGAATCTAGATCTAGATAGGATTACTGTTGTTTCTTTGTTGACAAAATATGGTACTTGATAATGCTCTTGCAGTGTTTTTTTACACTACTTTGCTGTTACCTATATGAAGTTTGAATATTATAGAGATGAGCACAATTTCTAATGTTTGTTTTCTATGTATGTGGTATGTTAATTCTGTTGAATGTAATTGTTGATTGTAGACAGAAACAGTGAAAGGATAAAAGAAATGTGTGTGTGTGTGTCTCTTATCCCTTCTTTCTCTATCTCTCAACACTCCCCTCTCCACATGTAATTCTCTGAAATTTGTAGAAATTTAGGTACCTTAAGTGAAATTCCTATATGTGATTCTCTTGAACAAATCTGTAACTTTCAAACAGCTATCTTCTCATTAGCAGTGATGAAAACTCTCACAGAATCTAGAAATTTGTTTATCTGTATAATTAATATTAATCTATTTATATAACTCATTAACTGACTTGGGTTAACTTGCAAATGCATTATTGCACCCACCCTGCCACCAGTCTTGATAATTAAAGCAGAACTACCATAATCCTAAACTCCCACCCTTTGGTTGCAGTAGCCTTTGATAGACAACTTCAATTTTCCATGGTGTCTTGACACCTTTCCACTTACACCATGCAAAGATGTGGCTTCTCAGTTCAGCTGTTCAGGTTGACTAAACAAACTTAGCAGGATATAAGAAATGTTCTGTTTTAATTGCACAAAGGAGTTGGCTCCTTCAAGCTGGAGCAAATATATACTAAGAGAGAAGTGAACTCTGAATAAAAACCTTAACATGAGAGAGGATGCATTTAACAAGGAATGCCGCTGTAAGACCTCAAGGAAGCTATAACTAATCCTAACCCTGATAGAGGAGACAAACTACCACTGTGAGACTCTTTTTAGCCTCCTTACATAATGGAAAGACATGTCTTGGAGAATATAAATTCTGAATAAAATCCATGCTGGATTGAAGGTACTCCTTTAGTACTTCTGTAGACAATCTCTATAGTGTTGGTCATGTAATAAAATGCGCTCCTTCTGTACTGTAAAATGGTTGATAATAGGAAAGGCAACTTGCTTTAAAATACTGGAAGTTTATATCATAAGGGCAATATCAGGAGGGTTGATATCAAAAAAGTTAAGTGTGAAGCAGCTGCACCAATAAATTATCTTTGTTGAGAAGAAATAACCTAATAAAATCAACCATCAAGAATGCATAGTAAATAATATCAACAGTCCATTAGATTCTGCTCTCAAAAAAGCTGTTAAAAACATGAATCATGACACAAACAGAGATAAGTGAGGTATACAAATAGCTTAAAAATGATGCTCAATGCTGAACAAGTAACAGAAAAGCTACCGAGCCTACACTATTTATGATCAATCACTTGCTAAAAAATATCAAGCATAAATAGAATGTTTTGAACATTGAATGTTTTAGGATTATGGTAGTTCTGCTTCAATTATCAAGATTGGTGGCAGGGTGGGTGCAATAATTGCAATTACCATTTGCCAAACAAATGGGAGAAATAGAAGTTGATCAGAGCAATAACACACAAGACAATGTGTTATCCCTCCCCCTCTCATACAAAAAGAAATGTAACACTTTGTTGAGAAATATTGCATAATTAACACTATCATTAGATGCCAAGTGAATAATGGATACATGAACCCCCTGCTATGACTTTTATGGTAAACTATCTAAACTCTACATGAACTGTCAAGACATACAGTTAAATTAAATACCTTTGAATATAAATGGTAAGTTAAAAGATTTGTTGTCTTAGGAAATTACAAAGAAGTAGGATAATCAATTGAGAGTTTACACTAAACCTACAAAGCCATACTATAAAGGCTGAAATGCTGTTCCCCACTATGACCTGAAGTCATAGTCTATTTGCAAGGGTTGAAACTTAGTCTTTAACATTAACTACTGAGCTTAAAATCTGTTAAATAGATTTTACATAACATTAGTACAGAAGAAAATGACACAAAACATCCACCTTCAGTTAGAGAGCATTTATATTCAAATATCCAGCAACTCATTCATATCAACATTAAAAAATACATGGGAAACAGTAAAAAAATGTTTTGTTAATATTTTGCAATTAAAATGAGTGATATTCATTGTAAACTTTTTCATTTTATTGCAGAAGTAATTTGGGTTATAATTAATGTAGATGAAGCTGGGTTATTAGCAGTTACTCAACAGATGTCACGATTTGAGTTTGGCAGGCCATCAGCACAGAACCCTTCAAATCCATTTGATGTTAATTCCCCCAAAATCAACCACTCGGATTCTTCTGAACTAACTGGTGCTGTAGACACCATACATTCCCAGGGCGTAAACCATTATAACAACTCTGACCAAGTTGTATTACATGTGAGTATAACTTTCAGTTGTATTATTGAGTTTTATAGAATACACATTTGAAAGGAATGCTTGATGCAGAAAACAATTACACACTGAGTTTGTAATAGTTTTCTGACACATTTTCAATTAAGTGAGTTTGGGCTTTGGAAATCCTGCTAATTTCAGAACCTCTGGGGAGGATGATTTCTTGTCTACTTCTAGACAGTAGGACTATTTTTCAATCATACACTCTTACTGTTTAAGCAATAAGATATTATGTTCTTTTTCCACAGCTAGGTAGACTTATACTAATATGATATGTCTTGCACTGTGATACGATATTGTGCTAATAATGAAAAATCAATTATCAGTTCTCCAACTTGTAGTTTGAAGAAAACTGACACAATTAATGATTTAGAACAAATATTTAAAAACAAAAAAGAACCATGTAATTTTAGTTTTCTTAGTATTATTCTGAAATAAATTTGGTTTTATCTGATCACTTATTCTTTTCTTGTTTTAATTTTACAATTGTTACTGAAGTATCTCAAAAGTCGGCCTTACTTATGTTATAAAATTGTTGACATTGAGAAGCCACATTGTGGGAGTTTCAAACTCTCTAATCTTGTTGCTATAACAAGCAAAATAGATACAGTTAAGTAACCCTACAGGCAATTTTTTATTTTCTTTACACTCTTCCAAACACTTTCTCCTACATGTACTCTATTCTTTTCTCAATCTCTTCCTCTGAGTGGAGAGAGAGAGAAAGAGAGAATTCCTAGTTTTCTAAATGGATATTTTAAGAACATTTCAGTTTAAATAATTTGCAAAATTGTGGAGGATGGGACGTGTGTGTAACCATCAAAATTTGTTTACTAAATTTATTTGGGAAGTTGCATTCTTAGAGCTACAACTTATTGAAGATGTGTTGTGGAAGGATTCCAACCACACTGCAAGTGACTAAAGGTGAGTGATTGGCAGTTCGGGTTGGTAAGGAGTTCACTGTGAGTCATGGTTGAGAGAGTGGTGTGTCTTGTGTAATAGTAATAGTAGTGTGTCATGTAAATACTTTCTTTCCTCACTGCTTCGTTATATTATGTATGCAACATACAAGGATATAAAAGTGGCAGCGAGTTGTTTAAAGCTTGCATATAAAAAATTTTTTTGGTACGAGACCAAAGAAAATGTCATTTTAACATGGAGAACTTATTGGCCTCTGTGGTGCAATTGCAACAGCAACAACAACAAAGCCAACAGTTGCTGGAATTAATATTGAAGAAGTTTGAAAATACTTCAGGTCCGTACTTGTCAGACAGTGTAGCAAACTCAATTGAAGAATTCAGCTATAATCCAGAGGAAGCGATTACCTTCTCTGCATATTTTTGAAGATATGAAGAAATCTTCAAAGAAGAGTGTAAAAGTTGGTCCAATGAGAAAAAGTATGACTACTTTTAAGAAAGTTATCCACTGCCAAACATGAAAAATATAGTAATTATATTCTGCTGAAGAAGCCAGGTGAGATTTGTTTCAATGAAACAATATTTTATCGAAAATTTTCAGTGAAAGAAGTTCCCAGTTCATTACTCGCTGGCAATGTTTAAATTTAATCAAAAAAGACAATGAAGATTTCATCACCTATGCTGGAGTGGTTAACAGAGAGTGTGAGAAATTCAAACTGAAAGAATTAACCCAGGACATGTTCAAGTGTTTAATTTTTGTTCAGAGGCTTCCTACAAAGAAAGATGCAGATATGCGTTCCTGGAAATTTACAAAATTAGAACAAGATCAAAATTTAACTTTGCAGGCAGTGGCAGAAGAATCATCATCATCATCACTTAACATCCATTGTCTATACAGGCATGGGTTGGACAGTTTGACCAGGGCTGACAAGCTGGAAGTCTGCATCAAGCAGCAGTCTGTTTTGGTATGATGGACAATTTTGCACTCCAGCAATTTCTAAGAGTGTACTGAATAACACCTAATCCGAATACACTGTCAGGAATATCACCTGAAGAATTGATGTTTGTTAGAAAGGTCAGATCCGTCTTTGATAAGCTGATACTGAATAAAAATGAAAAAACAAAAATACTTCAAAATTCTTCAAGTTAGGTGACAGTTTATTTTAAAAACCTATATATATATATATATATATATGGTAAAAAAAAAACTGGGAGGATGGTCATCATCATCGTTTAACGTCCACTTTCCATGCTAACATGGGTTGGACGATTTGACTGAGGACTGGCTAACCAGATGGCTGCACAAGGCTCCAATCTTGATCTGGCAGAGTTTTAAATAAATTGGAAGAATGTTATTCCTGGTAAAAGGAAAAAATGTCAAACATAAAAGACATTAAACAACTTTAAAAAAAGATTCATAAAAAAAATGGTCACGAGAAATGAAATCCTCCATACAAGTATTGTACGATGCGTTTGAGGTATCAACACACAAACACTTTGTTCTAGCACCAGAAAATGGAAAAGAACGGAAACACTGGAATTGAACCCTAAATGTAAGAGATATTAAAACTCTGAGCAGAGTTTAATTTTCAAAAGGGGAGAAGATAGAGGAGACTGATTCTAAAAAGGGGAGATGTTGTGGAAGGATTCAGACAACCCCACAAGTGACTAAAGTTGGACTGACTGGTTATAAAACAAATAACTGTGAGCAATTGACAGTTCGGGTTGTGAGCTGTGGTTGAGAGCATTGAGACTTGTGTAATAGTCATAATAGTGCATCTTGTAAATACGTTCTTTCCCCTTGCTTCATTATATTATATATCCAGCATACAAGGATATGAAAAGATGTAAGGATGAAACTCTATGATTACATTGTCTTTTATTCTTTTATTAGCCTCAATCATTGGATTAGTGCTGTGCTGGGGCACCACATTCAGTGATTTAGCCAACTAAATCAATCCCAATATTGATTTTATTGATGTTAGGATGATTAGAGGCAATATAGTCTTACCCTTTAGCATTCAGATTACTTTGTCAAATGTAATGCTTATTTCTTCTTTATTGTTAAAACGACATTCTAGGGTAGGTGGGAAAGGCTGGATCTGGACAGTTTGAATATAAAACAAGTTGAATATTTTGGCCAGCAATGACCAGTTTAAAGAATATTTTGGAACATAAATAGACAAAACAACATTTTGAAGAATTTTTCCTGCTGCTCTGCTGGTTCTCTCGTCTATGTACTCAATGTACTATACTCTAAAAGTTGGTGCCTCATTCTGGCCACAGTCACATGATTGAAAGACAATTAAAGAATATGTATATCTCTTTACTTTTATTCTTAAATAGGTCATTTTTGACATGAGTTAATATTCGAATACATAATTAAACACATATTTGGCACGTTTCTTTGAATTTGCAGCTATAGTCAGTAAATTGATATATATATATATATATATATATATATATATATAAATAAATATAAGAGAGTGGTCACTATGTGGCTCACTCTAGCACTAGTAATAGATCCAATAGGTTTCAACCACAAAATAAATGTTTCCCATGAAAGTCAGCCCGATTGCTAGCTCACACGAGCAATCGGGCTGACTTTCGTGGGAAACATTTATTTTGTGGTTGAAACCTATTGGATCTATTACTAGTGCTAGAATGAGCCACATAGTGACCACTCTCTTATATTTATTTTTGTATAAAATATTATAATATGTTATAAAATATTATAATAATCCAGGTTTCTCGGGGCACTGGGCCACTTGGTGTTGAATAGGTATACTATTAAATTAGTATCTAATTCTCTCACCCTTATTAATTAATTATATATATATATATATATATATATAT